>NW_026058238.1:0-49505 GCF_023721935.1 Panthera uncia | reverse complement strand
AAAAGTCATGGACTCAGCATATGATATTTTTCAATTAAAATTGTGGTGAAGTATAGGAATTTATTATAAAATGTGAGGCCTTTCACTAGAGTTGCTATCTGCCTGAATGAAACTTAAAGATCTATTAGGAAGATAATAGATGTGCCAGGAGATATCAGATGTTTTACTTCTATTATTTCATTTAATCTTCACTGTGGTCCATATGGTATATATTATCAGCCAAATATTTCAGACAAGGTTGTCTATCTCAGAGTATGTGGCAAAGCAGGATTATTACCCAGGCATGTCTACTTCCAAAATGTCTACCTTCTTCCCATTACACTACACATCTACTCAAGGTGTAAGATAACCACATTCTTTTAGGTAAGACTGACAACCATATCAAACAAAATTATGTAAGTGAGTTTTTTGGGGGGAGGCACCTGGGTGGCTCAGTAGGTTAAGTGTCCAACTCTTGATTTTGGCTCAGGTCATAATCTCACGGTTGATGGGTTCAAGCCCCAAGGAGTGCTCCTCGCTGTTATCGCAGGGCCTGTTTGGGATTCTCTCTGTCTCCCTCTTTCTCAACTCCTCCCCGCTGTGTGTGTGTGTGTGTGTGTGTGTGTGTGTTTTCTCTCTCTGTCTCTAAATAAATAGATAAACTTAAACAAAATTTAGGTCGATAGTGAATTTATTGGAGCACCTTCCACATCAGTTCAAATGTTAATTTTCAGTTGTTTTCCTGTTACTGCAGTTAAGAAACATTCTGAGTCAGCTTAGTAGTTTTAAGTAATTACTCAAGACAAATTACTTATGCTAATATATACATTCTCACAGCACTAAAATACTAAAACCTAGATGCAAATGTCTAGCACTGATTTTTCAAAAATAGCGATCAATCCATTAGCTGAGGTTGGAGGTAAGGGAAACAGAACAGACATGAGGAAGTTCATTATTACAGACAGGGGCACACTTCTCAAATTCCTCTCATCAAATAAGTCCATCAAATTCACACACAGAACCCAGCCCTCCACAGACCTAGGAAACATTCTGGTCAAACAAGCCAGCACTGCTCCCTCCCAAAGCAGGGCGATTTCACTGAGATGAGGAGCTTGCTGGGGATCATTCTGGGGAATCTGGGGATCCGGCTGAGATGTGGCTGGAGAAGAGCCTAGCCCTGTGGGGAGAATGCAGAAGTATCAGTGTCGGTGCCAGACTTCACCTTGGCAGGGGGGAGTGCTGTTCCACGCAGCTGTACCAGTCCTCTCCATGGGACCTGAGATGTTGGGGACCACGGCTTGAAGAAATGGGAAGCACAGGATGAAATCAGCAGACAAACGGGGCCTGCCTCACATGGTTTCCCCAAACTATGTGCCATGCTGAGGGGGACTTTGGAATTGTTAAAAAGAAAACCACAGGCTAAGCCAGGCTTAGGCTTAAGACACCAAATTGGGGCTCAATACTTAATCCAATTACAGCTTCAACTTCCCTCAGAAATGTGGTCTCAGCTGGTCAGTCAGGAATCTTCTGGTCAGCACCAATGGGCTAATCTGTCACATGGGCCCTGTCTATCCCCTCCCCCAAAGGAAGACAAGGTAGTCCACCTAAGAACACCTCCTGTTTTTCGACCAAGGGGAGGTGACCTTGCCTGGAACAATAACTTGCTTGCCCTGCCTTCCTTCCTACAAAAACTTTCCATTTTGTAGAACTCCTCAGAACTCCCCTCTCCTTGCTGGGTGGGATGCTGTATAATTCATGAATTGCTTAAAAAAGCCAGTTAGATCTTCAAGTTTACTCAGTTGAAATTTTGTTCTTTAACAGGATCTGTGACAAGAGAGGCTGGTGTGGAGACTGGGATGCAGGGTGAGCATGAGGGAAACCGATAAATGGGCGATAAAGCCCATTGAGAGTGTGCATTGTAGGCCTCAAATGCTTTAAGAGGCTGTGACCAGACGGGTAACCCAGAGGACTGCAAAAGGCTGTGTTGGAGCAGCTGTTTTGCCATGCAAGAATGGAGGCCCAACAAAACCAGTTCTTCAAATTTTCCTGAGAAACTACACATTCAATTTTTTTAAAATGTGAAATGTACTGGTTTTAAAATATTTACAACTGAATTAAAATTTTAAAATAGTGAGTCAAAGAAAATAATCTACAGGTCAAACTGCCACCCATTTGCAAGCTTTGGTGTAGGGCAGCTATTTGGGACTCTGGAAGGAAAAGACCCACTTTATTCCCGCTAAGAGATACTAATTTCGTTGACCTGGGATGGGTCCCAAGCATCGGACTATCCTATTGTGAAGTCTAGGTTGAACCCTACTTCATAAGTGATATGAAGTGACTGAATTCCAGGTACCACAGGCACATATCTACAAGGCTTCTCCAGATGCCTTTTCTCCCATATTCTCCTTATACAACGTTTTCTGTAGAGTTGTAATACAAAAAATTCCCTCTACTTATGTTCCTTCAACTTAAATGTGTATATGAGTCACTCAGGAGTTTATCAAAATGGAGGTTACTAAACCCCACTGTATGAGGTTCTGATTCAGTAACTGGATTCTGAAGTTTGCTCTTAACACCCACCTTAGTTTACTGTAACACAGATGGTCTGGAGACCACACTTCAGAAACACTGACTCATAATGGATACTGTGGCTGCCACATCTGTTATTTCAGCTCCAGCTTCTTGCCTAAGTTATGGATCTATAGTTACAACTACCTACTGTAGGGAAATCTCTACTGTCTTTACCTGGATATCTCAAACTTATCATTGTCTGTATCCAGAGTATTATTGTCCTTCGAAGCCTGCACACAGACATATCTTTTATTTCCTTTCATTGAAACTCATCATCATGCACTTAATTGCTCAAGACCGAGGCAATTAAGGTGTGTTTGCACCTTTGGTGGGTGGGGACCAGCATGGCCTATGGAGCAGGCCCCAGCATGCCTTGCTGAGTAGCCTGCTTTCTTATCCAAGTCTTGCCATGTCTGTCTAGTCATTCTCTCTTGGCTCTCTAAGTGTAATCCAGTTCTTCTGGGACAAGCCAACAATAACAACAGCCTTATTTATTGAGGTTTACTCTGTGCCAGGCACTCTTCTAAGTGCTTCACATGTATTAATTCAACTTTTGGAGAAGCCATTGAATGCCCTGTTGTGTTTTGGCAGCTCACTACCCCCAGAGGCTAGATCTCCCATACTTCCAATTGCCACTGGGACCTTTGCTTCAGAATCAACAATGTCATCTTCCAGCAATGGTACGATCTACCTGACTGCAGAATCCAGGGTCTAGAATCCCTGCTATTGTTTTCTGCTCATGATTCCCAGGATACTGGTGGCTGCCTGACTTGGAATCACAAGCCATTTAACATGGCTCCTTAGCTATGGTAATTCAGGTTGCTATTTACCCTAAGACAATAGAGTGCTACAGTCAGAAGGGCATTTTGAGAATGTCTGGTCCGATTTCCCTACTTTATAGATTTGGAAACTGAGACCTAGAACCATAAAATGATTGACTGAAGGTAAGGGAAAAGTGAGAGTTAGAACTGGGGATCAAAGCTGAGCTTCCTGTTTTCAAGTGTACTGCTGGAATGCAAGCCCCATCCTAGTGGAGTTACAGGACACTGGGATTTTTGTCTGTGCATTTCCCGTATATGCCTGCACCTAGAATAGTGCTTGGAGTGCAGCAATTGTGACTGGATACACCACAGATGCATCAGTGTGTGGCAGTTGGCAATACAATGACCAGAATACCCATTGACATCAAGATTTCTGGTTATATTATAGTATGATTATGGTTAATGTAGTATGTGTACTATTTAGCACCTCTAGCAAAATGCAGTGGAGGAAAGAGATATAAAGTTGTGGCAGCAGGAGGGGTGCCTGGGTGGCTCAGTTGGTTAAGCGTCCGACTTCAGCTCAGGTCACGATCTCACGGTCCGTGAGTTCGAGCGCCGGGTCGGGGTCTGTGCTGACAGCTCAGAGCCTGGAGCCTGCTTCGGATTCTGTCTCCCTCTCTTGCTGCCCCTCCCTTCCTTGTGCTCCATCTCTCTCAAAAACAGATAAATATTAAAAAAAAAAAAAGTTGTGGCAGCAGGAGCTAGCTTAATTTTTCTGCCTAAATGTCCCATGAAAGAAGCTCACCCTGGCCATTCTTTTTAAAATTTTAACCCTATATGCTTTCTTACTTGATGCTATAATTCTATCTACTTTTCTAATAAAATTATATCATTATGCATTTTTGTGTTACTCACTAGAATAAGCTGTGTGAAAGCAGAGGCTTTGTCTTTTTCATCACAGTAAGGTCAGAACTTGAAAGTATCTGATACAGAAGGACTTCCTGCAAATGATGGTTTTACATTTTGGAATGGAAGCTTAAATAACAGGCAAATAACCTTGGCATTCAGAGGCCTAATATACCTCCACAAAGAGAAGCAAAATAAACACCCGGTGCTGAACAATGCTGGAGTCATGATGTGAGAGATTTGGATAATACCTTTTGAAGGGATAGTTGTACAAAAAATAATCTTTATCATTAAGTAAATGACTTCTCCTGTGTATTTTTACCCTATATTGAAGGAATAACCCACTACTGTAAGTAGAATTATAACATTTAGTTAGGGGATACTTGCTTCTTTATGAACATAAATGCTGTAGATTGAACAGTGTCCCACCAAAATTCGTGCCCACTCAGAACCTCAGAATTTGATCTTATTTGGAAATAAGGTCTTTGTAGATATAACTAGTTAAGAATCTTGAGATGAAATCATCTTGGATTTGGGGTGGGTCCTAAATCTGATGACCGGTGTCTTTATAAGAGAAGGGAGATGAGAAATTGGACACACAGAGACACAGAAGAGAAGGTGAGGTGAAGTTGGAGGCAGAGATTGGAGTGAAGCATATCTTCAAGCTGAAGAATTCCAGGAACGACCAGAAACTGGAAGAGGCAAGGAAGCTTTCTTTCCCAGAGCCTCAGCATGGCCCTGCTGGCACTGGGAGTTCAGCCTTCTGGCCCCCAGAACTGTGAGAAAATACATTTCTGTTGTTGTAAGCTACTGTTTGGGATAATTTGTTATGGTAGCCTAAGAAACAAATACGGTGAGTACAGGAGATATTTGCTTACTTGTGGATAAAAGGACGAGTGGATTGTACCACAGATAAATTCGCCCACAATATTATGAAGTTAAGGATAGTAACACCTAACACACATGAGTGCTGACTTTGAGCAGAAGATGTTGTCTTTGAAACTCAGTTTTTAAAAAATGTTTATTTATTTTGAGAGAGAGAGAGAGAGAGAGAGAGAGCAGGGGAGGGGTGGAGAGAGAGGGAGAAAGAGAATCCCAGTAGGCTCCATACTGTCAGTGCAGCACCCAACCAACATGGAGCTTGAACCCATGGACTGTGAGATCATGAACCAAGCTGAGATCGGCAGTCGGACGCTTAACGGACTGAGCCACCAGGTTCAGGTGCCCCTGTGAAACTCAGTTTTCTAAAGGACATGCTACAACTCAGTGGTGTGAGCCAGGCAGGCCTCCAGGCTGAGCAGCGACCATGGAGGAGGGGACCCAGACTCTGAAAGACAGCTTTGCACAGCTCTTTCTTATTTCTTCATATGAACCAGAAAGGCGGAAGGTGGGGGGAACTGCTCCCTCTAACCCATGAGGGAGGCAGGGAGAGCAGTCCTTCCAGTTTGTGGGTGGAGGGGAGGCTTACTGTTTCTCATTTTATGGCTACATGAAAATATGACTGTTATCTTCAAACACATAAGTACATCATTTTCATTTCTTATAATTTAAAATTCTCGGTGCCAAGTATTTTTCTTACCTTCCCTTTACTCCCCCTTATCCTGTCTCCCTGGTCCCACCCCCTACTGCTAAAAGGGTTGGAACTGAGAAGTCCCTTCTCAACAGCCTGGCCTTCCCTACTTCACTAAATGACATATTTCACTGTCTCCGACTACCCACTCCGGTGAAAAGACCATAGCATTCCTGCTCCTCCCCCTCCCCATCTTCTGGGTAATGAGCACTGTTCTGCGCTGTCCTATTTGCTGGAATTTCTTCTCTCTTTTCTGCTTATCTAAATTCTTCTTATCCTTCATTATTTGCCTCAAGCTTCTTTTCCCATCTGGTCTTCTATAGCAACTCTGAAGGATAATTTTATTTTTCTTCTTCAAATTTCTATAGCCCTTATGGTCAGTAAAATGCATTTGGCCCCAATCATACGTCACCTTGTATTACTATTTATGGTGATTAGAAGCTATTTCTTGTCTGCTCACTTAGATCATGAGTTTCCTGAGGAAACAGACACACTGTATTTATCTTTGAAACCTCAGCACCTTGCAGTGCTTTGATGGTCTAGTTGCTTGGGATATGTTATTGATTGGGTGGCATATTTGGTACTTTTAAATGAAATCAGGAGGTCTGGAAAGCCAATATATTTTTGTGTTACCTCACATCAAACCTCCTCCCCTTGGGCTAACTCTATCAAACCTGTCTAAGTGGGTCTGCTGGAAACAGCTTGAAGAAGGAAAAAGACGATTTTTTTTAGGAGAAACCAAGCAGGAAGAAAGGAAAGGTCAGCTCAAAACTGCCCAAAGGCAAATTTGCCATTTAAAACCAGCAGTCACATTCCTGTGGATGAAGTCATCACTAGTCTTAATCAATCACTACTCCCTTGAAGTGAGGCACTGCTCAGGTTTTAGGGTCTCTGTGTATGTACGAGTGGGTTGTGGGGTAGAGAAGAAAGCAACAAAGCAGTGAAAGGAGCTGAAGGGAGTGGGCAGTGAAACAATTGTCTCTCTCTGTTATAAGAGCAAGGGCTCTTTGAAGGAACTGTTGCATTTATGCAGATTCTTCAGGACTGCATATGAATCAAGGGTGATGCTAGGCACCAGGCAAGTGACAGTCCTACTTCTGCTATGACTGCTAGCTTGCCTTCTGTTTGCATGACCCCTTTGCTTTAAAAACCGCGCAGTGGGGCGCCTGGGTGGCTCATTCGGTTGAGCGGCCGACTTGGGCTCAGGTCACGATCTCGCGGTCCGTGAGTTCGAGCCCCGCATCGGGCTCTGGGCTGATGGCTCAGAGCCTGGAGCCTGCTTCCGATTCTGTGTCTCCCTCTCTCTCTGACCCTCCCCCGTTCATGCTCTGTCTCTCTCTGTCTCAAAAATAAATAAATGTTAAAAACAAAAATTAAAAAATAAATAAATAAGTAAATAAAAACCGTGCAGAAAAATCCCTTTGTCCGTCCACTTCCAGGGTAAAGGGAAGGCTAGGTGAATCTGTCCTTTGGTAAAAGAAACGATGGGATGTGCTGAATATTAGCAGGGCAGAGATGAGATGAATAACAATGATAATAAAAAGAACATTTATGGAGAACTTAACATGGACAGACCGAATGTTAAAAGTGTAGCACACATGGGGCCCTGGGGTGGCTCAGTCTGTTAAGCGTCCGACTTTGGCTCAGGTCATGATCTCACGGTTTGTGAATTTGAGCCCCGTGTTGGGTTGTGTGCTGACAGCTCAGAGACTGTAGCCTACTTCAGATTCTGTGTCTCCCTCTCCCTCTGCGCCTGCTCTGCTCGCACTCTGTCTCTCTCTTTCTCAAAAATAAAATAAACATTTAAGAAATTAAAAAAAAGTGTGACACACATTATTTAATCCCTCTAACAACCTATGAGGCACATACCACTAATGGACAGAGAGGTTAAGGAATTTGCTTAATATCACATTCCTACTATGTGGCTGAACCAGGATTCCAGAGCACAGGCTCTAATATTCCAAACAGTTAGACATGTGATGAGCATCTTTTCCCAAGAAAAATTCAGGATATGTGGACTAAAATATATTAGCAGACCTTGGGTACAAGGGAACTGGACATTTGTGATTTGGACTGTTGAGGAAAATGCTGGCAGTGAAGTCACTGGCCTTTAAATACCAGAAGGAAATTATGTTCAAATTTCTGTTCTTGCATCCTTGGCAATAAAGAAATTATGCTGTTTATATTTGGAGTGTGCAATTAGCATCCTCCTGATTGATCTTTTGGAAATTAAAAATAGTTTTGCTTAGAGTCTACCAAATCACTGATGAGAATGTTTCCTGATAGACTTGGTAGAGATTCCTGATGCTTGTGACTAGAGCTTCCGTTTGCCATTTAGGGAGGGTTTAGTTTGGTCATCATCAACATTTTCACCAATTTCTGAAGTGTATATTGAGCTTTCTTTTTCTTTTTTTTAAATATAGAATATAACTGTATTACTAACCTATGTGAGGTAAACAGAAACATCATCTCATGTGGTGACTTCTGATTTCTGCACTTTGGGGTCAGCATTTACAAAGGAATTATACATAAATAAGACACACTTCTAAGCCTGTCTGCAGGGTTGACTTTGTATGTGGAGGTGGAGTGAGAAGATGATTGGATAGTGTGATTTGAGAGTTTCCAATCATTGTCCTGACACTGTCTGAAGCTGTGGCCAATTTGCTGATATCCTCTATGGAAAAGAAATGGAAAAAAAAAAAACTGTTTGGGTTACAGTAAGGATGGATTGAGCGAGAGATCTGAAGTTCTGCCATTTCGTTTCTTCCTGGGGCTTCTATCTATACCATTTCTAACACTGCTGGCCAACACTAGAGAAATAATTAATTTCTGTGAGTAAGGAATCACATTCTGTATACCAGACCAATAGATTTTGGCCCTGAGGAAAGTTTTCATGGAACATTAATGGGAAGGAAGGATGGTCTTTATTGACCACCTATTATGTACTTGACAGTGTATATATAGGTGTCTTACACACATTAGGGCATTTAAATCTCCCAACAGGTCTGTGTGGTAGTGACTGGGATGGAAAGAGACTGGAGAATGGGGAGCACAGTACCTAATCCTAAGTAGGATCTCTCCTTGAACTGGCCAAATGTCCTATGTTGGACTCGTAAGTCCATATTCAGATATAATATCTCACCACTTCAGTGGTGAAGAGAGTGAGACCTAGGGATTCTTACTGATTTTTTTTATAGTAGTTATAGCTAGGGTTGTGGTGGAATAGAATTCTCACCGATAATCCCTATTCTGGGTCTCCTGGCTGTAAAACCGGCACCCCTGTCCTGGAACATGGGGAGGAAGTGTAAGATGAGAGTTAAATGTGGATTGGCAAGTCCTTACTCCTTACTCCACCTCTCTGGCTAGTCATGAGGTCTTGCATGAGCCCCTCAGTCTTTGTGTGCCTTTTTCCTCTATTGCAGAGAGCAAACATTTTGATACACGGGATGGGCCTGGTAGACAACAAGCCTTCAGTAAGGTGAGCTATTATCGCTATGTGTGACTAGTGTGGCAAAGATCAAGTGCAGAGGCTGTTCCTCTGCCTGGTTCTTAGGACTGGACTGGGGACCTTGGGTGGCTGGCAAAGCAAAGGGCACAAGCTTCTTAGTCAGTGGTAAATGGCTATTTTAGGATAATGGATGCTGAAGAAAACCTTGGTCATTTCAATATTTTGCCCTGAAGGGGTCCTGGGGAGTTATATTCTTTAAACCTGGAGATCCCTCAACTAAGAGCAAATAGTAAGCGTTAGTTGAGCTTATTCTTGAAATTATTATTAAAGAAAGCAAGGCCATATGTTAAGAATACAGGGATACAAAGGTAGGATAAACAAGCACGGTGGAACCGAGGGCAGACGTTTCAGTTCTGACTAAATTAAGTTCATTTTAATGGACACCGTCTAATTCAACTGATTGTGAAGTAAAGTGAGCTCTATCTCTCACATAGTCAGAAAAGAAGCCGCTCATTGATTTTTACTTCACTATCCTCTGAAATATAGTATGTTTTACAGACTTTTAATGACAGGAAAAGTGCTTCTGTTTTGTTTTCTTTTGTTTCTTGAGGGCGAGGGGTTGGTTAACAAGCCATAGATATCAGTACTGTGCTGCATAGTTTGTGAAGCTTTAATGTTTTCCAGTTTCAACTGACTGAAGACATCCTTGCTTTAAATGGAGATACAAAGAAAATATAGCACATGGAATCCATGTTAGACAATTACACAGTTTAATCATCATTTGGAAAATAATCCTGATTATAATTATAAAAGCACTGTAGACTCTAATAATCTGTAGAATGAATCTACTATTTATTGGGCCATTACCATCATTCACTATATTAGGTGTTGAGGATGCATTGGTAAGACTTAGTCTCTGCCTTTGAAGAGTTCATGGCTTAGTGGGGGAGAAAAAGACATGGTGAAAAAAGTACATTCAATGTAAGAAGTGTCATCGTAAAATGTACAAAGTGCTAGCATAGGAAATAGCTCCTTCTGGGAACACTTGTGAAAGCTTCACTAAAAAGAATCTTACCAAGCTAAGAGTTCCAGAAGATGATTACAAACTATGACTGTACTGTAGATACACGTGGTCATTCTTAGAAGCTTGAACATATGTCAAGCTAGTGAGAAGTATGGCAGTGAACTCCCAGTTATGCCTGTGTAGATTAGCTATACTGCAGGACTTGGGAGTGGCTCTCTCTGTCCCATCTCAAAATCTGCTGACATCTCAGCTCTCCCTCTTGCTACCCAGAACATTCCTGAATCATGCTGCCAGTCCAGGGGAGAGGCTATTTTTCTCCTCATATGTCTGCTATTGTAGGCATATAGGAATTATCCCATTTTCCATCTGACTATACCAACTAGGGATCACTTCCATTTGCACAGAATATCAGTATACTGGAAAGCAGCTTTTAATACAGTATAAGCAGCTGGTAAACTGAGGTAGCAGTTGTTATTTGGTGTGGAAGGAAACAAAGGCCACACACACATGTGATGGAGAAGAGGTTACACCAGAAAGAAAGGAATTGGTCAAATGTGGTCAAAGGTCTTCCTCTGCCATGCTACAGATAAAGCATTTAAGAATTACAGCATGATAGGTTCCTGAGAGCTTCAAGCTTCAAAGATATTGCACATGTGTGTGCTTCTGATATATGTATGCATAACTGTATGTATGAATGTATGTGTGATTGTATACGTGTGTATGGGTATATATGCATGTGTACATATATCTGTCCATTTCTAAGTGTGTGTGAATGTGTGTGAGTTTATAAATATGTGAACAAATGTGTGACTATATTTGCGTGGGGTGTGCCAGACCGGACAGCCTGGAAAGTAAGTGTATGGAAAGTAAGTGTAAGACTACTCATATCCTCCCGGGCTGTCTCTCCCCACCCCACCTCCACATCGCCAACTGGCAAAAGCAGAAAGGATGCTCTATATGACCTGAGACTGCATTAGAAAGTTTGCACTTCTTTGAGGCTATTCCACCTGGGAATCTCATTGGTTCCCTGCAGGATGGTGGATTTTGCAAGAAGTCTGCGGATTCCCCCAGGACGAAGGGACTGCTGCTGACACGCTAGGCTGAAGCCAACCGCCCCCCCCCCCTCCACCCCCACTCCCACCCCGCCCCCGCCTCCGCCGCTTCCCAAGTGGTCCTGGGTCTGCAGCCTCCTGCTCTGCAGAGGCGGGCCCGGCCGGGGCGGGCTCGGCGCGGCGCGCGCGGCCCGCGGGCTGGAGTCGGCCCGCGGCGCAGGCGGGAGGGGAGCGGGAGGGCGGGGGCGGCGGCGGCGGGAGGCCATGCCTCCAGCTGCGGAGGCTGCCGAACAGCTGGAGCCATCGCGGTCACCTGCGCGGCGCCGCCGCCGTCGCCCTTGCGCCCCGGCTGCCCGGCCCGCGGCCGGCGGACTTTGCGGAGGGCGCCTGGCGTAGGCGGCGGCGAGTGTGGGCCGAGCCGGTATTTATAGCTCGGTGACAGCAGCGGCGGCAGCGACGCCGGCGGGCCGTCTCGCCGCTCTTCCCAGCGAGGCCGCCGGCGCGGCGGAGGGCTGTGCTCGCCCGGCTCTCCGGTGTTGCAGACACCCCGCGCCCGCGCGGCCCCAGCCGGTGAGTACGCGGGCCCGGGCGCTGGGCGCGCCTCCCCCGCCGCTCGGGCCGGCCGTAGCGGAGCCCTGCTAGCCCGGCCGCCCCCTCGTCCCTGCCCGCGAATGCGGAAGCGGCCGCGGCCCCCCGTCCCCCAGTTCCCCCGGCGCGTTTCCTCGGTTCCCGAGGATGGCACGCCAGGAGGCAGGGTAAAGTGTCAAGCGTGGGGGGTGGGGGGTGGGAGGAGGCGGTAACGGATGCACCGGTCCTTTTGCGAAAGGGCAGTCGAGACTCCTAGGTGGAAGGCTGTCGGCGAGGAACCCTGGAACTCCGGGGCTCCCAGGGTTACCAGGACAGACCTTGAACTTTCCTCGCTTCGCTGATTGCTAGCACGGGAGCGCTGGAGAAGCACTACGTATTGTTTGTTAATTAAATTAACAGGTTGCTGTTTTGGGGCGTTCTCCATAAAAGCAAAACAAAAAAACAAAACTTGAGTGTTTACTAACTTTATTGTGGCTAAAGAAAGCTATCTGGCGATTCCTGTTTTTGAAAATGCCATAGGCCCACAAGTGTGGTAGTTCCATGTGGTAACACTTGGGCTACCATTATTCATTCTACTCTCTGTGGAACAATGAACTCTGTGTATGGGTGTGAGAGAGGGTAGTAAACATCACATGCTTGTTTTCGTATTTGTGTGTCTAATGAACCAAAAAAAAGGGTTTGTTGAACACATATATTTACCCCTCATTATAAATGACATACTGTTTGAAATCTATAGAAGGACTTCTAGGAAGATTTCAGGGTTTAGTTTTGTCTTCAGAAAACATTCCTTACAATTTATTGAATATAAAGAAGAGTAGAATCTCTGTAAAAACTATTTTTGTTGTAAAGTTTTTAATTTTTTACCATGCCTACACTTCCTAACACCCCCCCCCCCATCTATGTAGTTTAAAAGCAATTATGGATTTTGAAATTTTAACTTGGGTGTTTATACCCACTCCCATTCCACCTCCATTTGATCCTTTGCTCAGAAACCAATACTTGTCTATTTTATTTAATGTGCTTCTTTAAACTGCCAGCTATTTAAAAAATAATTTCAGATATGAATGAATTTTACTTTATTCTTGAACTATTATTTTCTTTGGTGTTTGTTTAGATTCTTTATCATAAACAGATATCGCTAAAAAGAGGTCTAAGCATTTTTAAAGAATTAAATGGTGAATATGTTTCAACTTTATGACATGAAAGTGTTCATAAATACTTTGCCATTTTAATGAAAAGTTAATTAGAGAGAACTCCAGACCTACTTTGCTTCAGCTTCTCTGTTTTAAAAACTTGCATGGTTTAGAACTTTGTTATCCCAAAGACTGCAGGATAAGAACAAGGAAAGAAAATCACTTAAAGGTTGAAAACAATATGAAGAGAAAGTCTAGGAAGGGATTTATGGATATGATCCTCTAAATTAGCAAGGGTACTACAAATACCATCCTGGTATGTATGTAAAAGTCACTTAGGGTGGTTTCATTGATTGACTTAAAAGGTTGCTTTTTATTTAAAAGGCTGTGTGGTCTCTGGTATTGGACCAAAAGCAAGAAGTTCCAACTTAGTTCTGTTATTATTGCGATTTGTGTTTTTAAAACCTGTGTCAAGCATTCACATTATGTAGAATGCTATATATAATCTCCTCATTCCTGCCTTTCATCTAACGTTTCAGGATAATATACCAAGACCTTAGGGCTGGTCCAGGCAAATGTATATTTGGTTTCTCCATTTTTCTGCCGTGTGTCCTTTTATAGACTTGAATATCCCCTTATCCAGAGTTTGTTCTCTCTGGAATGGAATCTTCAGTGTTGTTGTTGTTTTTTTTTTTTTGTTTTTTTTTTTGTTTTTTTTACTTACTCAAGGCTGGTTCATTATCCCATCATGATACATAAAATTTTTTTTCATTTATTAATTCAATAGCAAATATTTGTTGAATGCCTACTAGGTACAAGTTATCACCTAGTACTTAATGGTTCCTAGTGCCCCTGCTTCCTTCCCATTGGAACTTCTCGGTGTAGGGAGCATAGTAGTTATTGAGAATATTGACTTTGGGGTCATAGAGGTACTTCTCCTGTTTCCACTGGTTGGTACCTATATGACCTTGGGCAGATTATAACCTTTCTGAGTCTCCACTCCTTTACTGGTAAAGCCAAAGGGCTGGTATAAGGACTAATTGAGGTACTGAATGAGAAGTACTTGCCTAACATATAAAAAGCACTAAGAAATGTTAATGATTATTGTGCTGTCCATGTCTGCTTCGGTGGTGTTCCTCTCAGCAAATGGCAGTTCCAGTCTGGGTTTTGCCAGGCCCTGTCCACATCCAATCCATCACGTAACTGTCGTCAGCTCTTCCGTTTAAATGTCTAGAAGTTCATACATTTCCAGCCACCAGACAGAAATGTGGCCCTTCTGGCATGTAACTCACATGTGTCACTCAGTCTCCTGTTTCCCGAATCACACAAGGGAAAGCCCACACGCATTGGACGGCCTCAAGGCCAGATCACTCAAGGCCACCTCACAATCGGATGCTACCTTGCAGGCTCCATCTCCTTTCACACTCCCCTGCATCCACACTCTATCCAGTCACGCTAGCTTTTTTGCTCTTCCTTAAATGCGCTGATCATTCACTCATCACAGATTTTTGCAATGTTTTGTTCTCTGTGTCTGGGTCCCTCTTTCCCAGATACCTGCTTGCTTCCCTTCCTTCCTTGAGGTTCTGTCCAAATGTCACCGTATAGTGATGCCTGCTTTAATTTCCCTCCCTGCTGACATTCCCCAGTAACTTCCTCCATCACCTTACAGCTTTTTAAAATATTATGTATCTATTTTCTTTTCTGTTTAACGTCTGTTTCCCTCAGTGAGACTGTAAGATGCAAAACAACAGGAGTATCATCTGTTAGCAACCCTGATGGGTAGGCCAGTGCCTGGCACAAATAAGCAACTGGTAAAATGTTGAACAAATGAATGATGAATGTTATCATGGAATTAACACTTTCTAAATACGATTTTGGACAAGTAGCTTAAGCTTTCTGAGCCTCAACTTCAATATTTGCATAGTAAGGATAGCATTCATCCTTTACCTTGTACAGTTGCATTAAAAATACTTTAATGGTGAGAATAACATGAAAAATCACTCCGTAAGTGTAATGTGTAGGTGCTATTACCATCATGCTCATTATTAGTGGGAATGACCAAGACTCGTTTGTATTTTAACAGTGGCCTTCAGGGTAGGAAGTGGCTGGAAATGACGAGGCACTTTACAAATGAAATCTCCTTAGGTCTTCACTACAGTGCTCTGAGTGAAGTACTTTTACTGGGATTTTACTGGCGAAGAAGTGGAATCTCCAAGAGGTTAGGGATTTGCCCAAGGTCACAGAGCTAGTAAGTAGCAGTTAGCTACCATATTCCTCCCAGCACATCAGTCCGCCCTTTGAAAAAACTCATGCTCCTGATTCCTTTGAATCATTCTAGTGTCATTCTAATGGTGTGGTTTTGCCCATTAAAAACACTAAAAGGTAAAATGTGATATAAATATAGGCTGCTATCCTTATTTATCTTTTAAGGAAAAAATATTAAACAATTTTAAACTGTGTCTGCCTTTTGGAGGTAGAATTTTATTTTATTTTATTTTATTTTATTTTATTTTATTTTATTATTTTCTTAATGCTCATTTATTTTTGAGAGAGAGAGAAAGACAGAGTGCGAGCAGGGGAGGGGCAAGGAGGGAGGGAGACACAGAATCCAAAGCAGGCTCCAGGCTTTGAGTTGTCAGCACAGAGCCCGATGCCGGGCTTGAACTCACAAACTGTGAGGTCATGACCTGAATGAAGTCGGGGACTTAACCAACTGAGCCACCTAGGCTCCCCTGGACATAGAATTTTAAAAGCAATTATCCTAGGGATTAAATGAAATGATTGTAAACAGTGTTCTGTGAACTGCAAAGAACTTTAAATACTATGCTAGAACTAGGGTAATTGAAGACAGGAGGCTCTTCTTTGTCTTGTAGCCCTTACCTTTGTCTTGTACTAATACAGCCAAGAATGGCCCAAAGTACAGCTGTATGTGTCACAAAGTGCATACCACAAAAAGTAAAGTACTGGAAGTCTTTTTAAAAATTATTTTTCAAGAGATTGGATTCAAGGTGCCGGGCTACAGTTTATACTCTTGGCACAGTCATCTTTTCAAAGCCCTTTAATAAGAGCTAAGAGAGGTTCCAGGTGAATTTTCAGACATAAATGCTAAGGAGCTTCAAAAAACTTGGAGAGATTCTTTTTTTATTTTAGACCGGTGCCCTTCACAATGGAAGTGCCCTGTGCATGTTACCTGGTTAGGTGTTACTAGATGCTGAGACCTGTATTCGCAGGACTGTGCACTCAGTGTACTCTACCTGGCCAGTAGTGTCTTTTGTAGAGCATTAATTCATCAAGGACTTTTCCAGATGCATCCGTAAATTAAAAAAAATTTTTTTTAATAAAATAATGTTTATTTGTTTTTGAGAGACAGAGAGAAGCTGAGTACAAGCAGGGGACGGGTAGAGAGAGAGAGGGAGACACAGAATCTGAAGCAGGCTCCAGGCTCTGAGTTGTCAGCACAGAGCCTGACACTGGGCTGGAACTCATGAACAGCGAGATCATGAACTGAGCCAAAGTCGGACGCTTAACCGACTGAGCCACCCAGGTGCCCCTGCCAGGCGCCCCAAGGGTATACTCCATCTTAATCAGACTTGTTATTATGCAAGAACTGTTGCCTGAGCCAGGGTCCCTTCTGAGAAAAATGAAATTCACCCTCCTTCAGTGTTTTCCTTTATTCGTAAAGACTCTAATAAGTGATGGAGGCAGGGTACTCTGGTTCAGTCAGATTATTACAACGATTCTTGGGGGATCTATTTTGTTGTAGTCCACGACCTGATTATCTTTTACTTAAACTGTTGAAGTTGCCTATAAACTTATTTCCCCACTTTCATTATGCCTCATACCAAGTTTTCATGATCTAAGCTGACAGAGAATTCTCTCCCAAATTCTGCTCTAGTCAGTTATATCACTTTTCAGGTCTGAAACTTTTCATTCTCTGGTCTCTATTCAGTAAAATACACAACAACACTTTTGCTTATGTTCCTTGAATTGGCCCCAAATTATCCTTGCCTCTCACAAGATGCCCTCAAGCACTCTGTGCTCCAGCCACACAGAACTCCAGATGCACCTCCTACAGATGAAGAAGAAAGTCTCTTCTCTGCCTTTGTTCAGTGCCCTCCCAACTTGAGTATCCTTACCTCTTTCCCATTTTTCCTTTGAATACCTCTCCATTCTTTGCCTTTAGATTAGCCGAAATACAATACTTGTAGTAAGATGTATAGGATTCCTAATATCTATGATAAATATTAGTCCATCTAGAGCTGGAAACCATGACTGGAGGCCTGTGGATTATCAGAGTGTAAAGGTCCAGCCTGTAGCCAACCAACTTCTTCAATCACTGCTATAATGTGGAAAAGCAGAGGCTTCCAAGATATTGGTAGTGACATCTGCCTAATCATGTCATTACTTACAAGAGGGAAGTGAATGGTGTGGATTAATCTAGCTCTCAGAGATGTGTTCTTTTTAGGCATAGTTGGCAAATCACAGAATGAGCATCAGCGATGCATTGCAAAAGAACAAGCAGATCAACTCAACTACTTACACTTGATGCTCAGAGAAGAACAAAATTCAAGCAATCCTGTAGTCAGTTACGTGACCCCGATTCTTTCTGATCATGCTAGCCAGGTCCGCTGGAATAGTATGAGTAGACTCATTCATCCTAGAAGTACTTTGAATCTTTTATATCACACAGATTCATTATCAGAAACTTCCTAACCAACACGTAATGGGTAAGATTTTGGAATTTTTTCCTTTACGTGGGAAGGCTTGGTGTAGAGCGTTAACGACAAGTGGCTTGGATTTGTATCCTGGTTTTGCCCCAGACCCATTTTGTTATCTGGTACAAATTACAAATTCGTAGGTCTCAGGTTCAAATTTGTAAAAATAAGAGTATTTTCTTCATTGGGCTGCTGTGCAATTTAAATAAAATTTGTAAAGCTCATTAGCATAGTGTCCTGGTATATGGTTAAGTACTCAATGTTAGCCCTAGTGATAATGATGATAATGCAGAACCTGTGTAAAATGAGATGTTGTTGGGTGGGATCAGTGGTGAATCAGCGTGGCAATTTTGGGGTTCCAGTGCTTTTTTTCTCCTTTTTTTTTGTTAGTGAAAGGTAATGGCAGGTTGCTGTGTCTCCTCATCTTGCCTGAAGAATAAGGAGGCTTTTCTTTCTAAGTGTACTGCTCACCCCTCCCCATCTAGTAGATGTCCATTGATTGCCCACTTTGAGCCCGTCCCCGTGCTGTGCCCTGGAAGTGAACAGCCCTTCACTGAGGATCTTATGACCCAGTGAGGGAGACAAACACATAAATCAATAATTTTACTATAATATACTAAGACCTAAGATAGATCACATTTATTTAAGATAAAAGCTCAGCTTTGTTGGCAGAATTGAATTTAAAGAAATTAAAAGGGTTTGTAGACTATGAATACTGTGTAGCATAGTCAGTTTGAATCATTTCAATCCTGGATTATTAGCATTAGAGTCACTGAATGATAATATTGCTTTATGTGAACTACAGAAGTGAAAACAGTTTTGGTGCTTTGCATACCTGGTACCTAGGGCTGAGATGACTAGGCAAGCTTTGGGTGACCTTGTGGATGAAGTCAGGAAGTGTGGATAAGTAGAAGTTTCATTCAAGTTATTATGTAGGTTTTGAAATTTGGGACCCCCTGGAAGACCTCACTTCAGCTTTGGCATATGAAACGAGAATAAATATCAGCCATGTTTAGCATAAAATAGACCAGTAATTCATCTGGTCTGTGAGTCACTGAATCTGTTTGTGGAAATAAAGACTAACCTGCAGACCTGATGGGAAATATTTATTGGAAGAAACACTTCCAGCTTTATGATATATTAGATCAAGGGCTAGGAATGGATTTGGATTCAGATGCTGGCTCTTCCACTTCCTGGATGTGGATAGGCAGCAACCACTCTGATCTTTGTTTACGTGTAACCTGGGGGTGATGGTACCATTCATAGCATGCCTGTGGGAGTTCAGATCAACAAGTACAGGATTGTTGCTCAACTCTACAGTTCTCTGTCTTGAAATAATATAAATACTGGAGAGGAACAGCTGTCTCCCAACTTTTTTGAATGTTCTAATTCAGTTTGGGCACGTGGACATTACATAGCTCACTAAACAAGATTCTAAAGTTAAAAACAACAACGATAAAATAAGTGTATGCTAACCCTTCACAAAGCATTTATTCAAAAAACAATCAAGATCCTATGTATTCAGTGTTCTGAATCCTGCTGCCTTGCTTGTATGTGGGTGGGGGGAAAGGAGGTGATGGGGCAACTACAGGAGAATTCTGCACTGGTAAGAGAAGGAACCTAGAAACCTGTTTAACTTCATAGATGTTACTCATGCCCTGTTCTGATGGGCATGTAGGAGTGAGTCCTGCTTCAAGACTCATTGGCCTTGAGATGATTTCTATGTAGTCTCTCGTGATAGTGGTCTTTGGACATTTCTAAAAACATTGCATGAAATTGAATTGACAACTCATTCTGGCATCCTTGCATACTGAATATCATGAAAATGCATGATGCTCATTTTTGTTCTTCACCGCTTTGCTCTCTTTCATGTGATAACCAACTACTGCTATACTTACTGGGTGATGAACCTCACATTAGAAAAAAAAATCTTGGGGTGCCTGGGTAGCTCAGTCGGTTAAGCATCCTACTTCCACTCAGGTCATGATCTTGCAGTTCGTGAATTTGAGCCCTGGGTCGGACTCTGTGCTGGCAGCTCAGAGCCCAGAGTCTGCTTGGGATTCTGTGTCTCCCTCTCTCTCTGTCCCTTCCCTGCTCATGCTGTCTCAAAAATAAACATAAAAAGAAAAAAAAATCCTTGTGCAGTCGCCATTTCTAAGTTGTCTGAGCCGCAGCCCCTGGGAACAGACATTTCAGAGTATTCACAAAGATCACGAGGGACCTGAAATTGCTTAGAAGGCACAGAGACTATCTGTTTTGCTGAGTTATATTTCCAGTCCTTTTGTGTGTTTACATTGCTTTTCTGAAATAGTTAAGACAAGTCTTCATTAACTTAGATTGTGGGTTTGATTGATATCCATCACCCCAGAGTGTTGGACAGGACTTGGGAGCCTGGGATTCTATTCTCAGGTCTTCCATTGACTTAAAGTTACTTCAGGCTTGTGGCTTGATCTTTGTGCTTTTAGTCATGTGGAAATGAGAATATTTGTCAATGGGAAATTTATCAATTTACCAAAGTGCTCAGGATTTGTGAAGGATTCTTCCACGTATGTATTTTTTGCCTGGGTATAGAAGTATACTCTATAGAGTTAATATAATCATCTCTGGAGAAGAATGTGTCTCCAGAAAGCATTCAAGGGATGACATCCCTGGGGCTGGGCCCTGTGTCTTTCTAAGGCAGGGGAAATGCCTGGAACTGACTGGGTGATTTGGCTCTACAGTTGACTTCAGAGGCTCAGATAAGAGCTCTGCTGGCTGACTTTGGGCCAGTTACATAATCTGTGTGAGCCTCAGTTCCCTCCCTGTAAAATGAGGTGATGGGAATGATAATGACAGTATTTCAGAAGGTTGTTATGATAAAAATAATTTAATGATGCATGTAGACATCCAACACAGAGCCTGGATGTCATATGCTGTAGGCTTTGTAAGGGTCCTTTTTTTTCTCCCAGTTCTAAACAATTGAGAAAGGAGAGAAAAGAATTGGCAGATTTCAGTGACATTACTACCTTTATTGTTATGTTTTGATCTCAGCTTTTATTCAGTTTTATTGTTATGTTTTGATCTCAGCTTTTATTCAGCTTTGTTGCTGAAAGCATAGAGATATAGCTTAGTCTGAGCACCAAATGGGTTCACCAAAACTGCATCCCACAATTGGATAGACTTAATAACAACCAGTCACAGCCTTGGTGAATCTAATGCAGGCTTGTGTTCTTTATAGGCAGGCTGCCTCCCAAAGAGAAAGGAGGAGGTGAGCAAGATTTTGGAAGTGGGGTCTGCACAAAAGAGTTTTAAGAAAGCTCTTTACTCTCAATGCACCTCGAGGTTAGGACCCACAGATAGAGGCATAGTATGTATTTTGCAATGCCTCTGTGCCTTTCCAAATGCCTAGATTGAGCATTCTTGCCTTCTCCACTGGGGAAAAATTCCTACTAATCCTTCAGCCCTGAACTTGAGTATGTCCTCTGTGCAGTCTTCCCCTTTTTCCTCACTTCCCACAAGCAGAACTGTCCAGTCCCTCCTGCATGTAACTCACTACTATACTATAGACTCAACTATTTCATAAGACTTATTCTGTGTTGAAATTATTTGGCAACTAGTCTATGAACCTTTGTATAAAAGTCCATACACAACATATAGGAAAAGGTCTGAGAGTACAGATTATTAAGGGATCATGCTGAGGAGAGGGATTGGGGCAGAGGAAGATGTTTATTTTTTGCTCCTATGTGCTCAGTTTGCTTCTACATTGCTTTCATTTTTTAAATGACTCTATATTATGATTGTAACCTAAAAATAGTAATCTAAAAGAGGAAAAGCATTGTGTTGTGTTTTTGCCCTGCATTTCCTCCTGAGGTGACCTCTACAGGTCATCTCAGTCATCACCCCGCCCGGATTTTAGACAATCTTCTTCTGCCCTCTCATGTCCCTTCTCCCCCTGCTGTTTCATTCTCCTTCTTTTCCACATCCCCCATGTGGTCAGAGGTATGATTAGATGGCAGCGAAGGGACAATATTTACTTTCCTCAATCTCAGACATGACTTGGGATCATGAGAGGACTAGGTAGCATCTTTAAAAAAATTTTTTTTTTAAATGTTTATTTATTTTTTGACAGAGAAAGAGAGAGAGTGACAGAGCAAGCTGCGGAGGGCAGAGATAGAGGGAGACACAGAATCTGAAGCCGGCTCTACTGTCAGCACAGAGCCCGATGCGGGGCTTGATCTCATTAACTGTGAGATCACGACCTGAGCCGAAATCAGGAGTTGGATGTTTAACCCACTGAGCCACCCAGGAGCCCCTGGTAGCATCTTTTCTAAATACCTGTTTATCGAGCTGTTACGAATCAGAACAGATAATAGGAAGAGAGACTCTTTGTTCTCCTGCTCTAACCCTATGTATCTTTTCTTATACAGGTAAACAACGGAATTGAAGTTTTGAAGGATGGGTAAAGACTTTCGTTATTATTTCCAGCATCCCTGGTCTCGCTTGATCGTGGCTTACTTGGTGATCTTCTTTAACTTCTTAATATTTGCCGAGGACCCAGTTTCTCATAGCCAAACAGAAGCCAATGTTATTGTTGTTGGAAACTGTTTTTCATTTGTAACGAATAAATACCCTAGAGGAGTTGGCTGGAGGATCCTGAAGGTGCTTCTATGGCTACTTGCCATTCTCATAGGACTAATAGCTGGCAAATTTCTGTTCCATCAGCGTTTGTTTGGTAAGTACCCGTGAAATGTGAGGTTGATAATGACTGAATTCTATTCTTCAAGATAGAGCCCTGTTATTTCTAAATGCCAGTTTAGGATGCATTTTAGTTTTCCCTCTAGCCTTAATTTGCTGTGAGCTGTTGGAGCTAGGTTCTTCTGCTGCTCTTTGCCCAATGGTGTACTTTCCTGTGGCCTCAGGAAAATTAACATGAGGTAAAATTAGTCCTAAACTTAATTTCAAAGAATGGCTTTAGAGCCTAAATTAATGTGTGTGTAATCTTTTTAGAGAAGACATGAAAATAGCTCTTTTCCCATAAACAGTACCTAAGTATGTTATCATGAAGAGTTTGCCTTCATGTCATACCATGTGTTCATTAAAGTAACTTAACCATTGCTCATATATTTACATATATTATTCATTCTGAGAATAAGAATGGCAACTCTAACTTTTTTACCATTTTTCTTTCCTTTTTTGTTTTTATTTTGAACATTGGCTTGAGGATGTTTATTTTTGAGCCTATTCAACCACAGAACAGTAGATTAGCACAGAATCCTTTGATAGTAAGCAATAGACAAAGAAAAAAACACTAAAATAGTTCAAGCTAAAAAAAAGGTAATTTACTATAAGGGTACTGAGCTGTTTCTCAAAGATCAAGGATAAAATTCATTTTGGTAATTGGGATAAATGAAACCAGGGGCTTGAATTCTATCAGGATATTCTTTGTGACAATTTCTCTAACATATCTATTTTATTCTGTGTTCACATTAAAGATCACTTTATATCTACTCAGAGAGACTGGCCTGACTCTCTTGGTCCTAAGTTTAAACTCTCAGAAAAGAGCCTGATGTTGACCCAGTTTGGGTGTGTTTTCCACCTTTTGCCTAATTGATTTTGGTCAGGAGTTGGGTGATATTTATCCAACAAATACTCATTGATCACTGATTACATACCAGGAACTATTCTAGAGAGTGAATCAAAAAAGTAGGGACTGTGCCCTTATAACAATTTACATCCTGTAGGAGGGAGAAAGACAGAAAACAAATTAATGTACTATGCAAAGAGGTGATAAGTGTTACTGGGAAAAGAAAGTTTTAAATGCTGCTGGGCCAGTTAGTAAGAGAACTTGGTAATAAAACATTGAATTTAGTAATTATAAGATCATGGGTGACACACTGTAGGTATTTTTAATCTAGAAGTTTGGCTAGAAACAGATGGCAATTGTTTCAGGAAAAAACAAATTGAAACATAGATATATACACACACATAGTATTAATTCTATATTGTTTGCAATCTCTACTCCTTAAACTATTGTCCTCTGCTTCTATTACATACATTTATAAAAGGTACATATTTTATGTTTATTATATATGTACATAGTTTCAAGAAGTTTGGTGAGGAAATGAAAGGAGATAGGAAGTAGCTAAAAATGGAAGAAGGACCATGGAAAGATTGTGTTGGGCATGGTGGTGGGTGGTGCTGGTTTTGAGGAGTGAGATGAATTGATCTGCTTGTCATTTTGGGGGAAAGAGCTAGGCTGAAGTGAAGATAAAGACAGAGGAGGAGAGCAACTCTGAAAGCTTCTTTGCTTTGTGACTTAGGACACAGGTAGAAATAATGGCCTTAGTGGGGACAGGAAGAGAGACTCCAGTTCCTCAGAAATTTTCATGAGAGAGATAAAGTTTGATATTCTGATAGGTCCATTGGGGTGGGGGAGTAGAGAGGTAAGTGGCCTACCACCTGATGATCTCTGTTTGACTATGAACAAGGAAGAGCTAAAGATAAAAAAAAAAAAATAAAGATAAAGGTGGAATGATTGAATGATGCAGGAGGTTTAAGAAAGTGGTTAAGGTTTGGAACAGCGACCCTAGGGAATATAGCTATCACCTGCCTAGGAACAAACAGAAGCATTACTGATGATCACGGAGGGCTGTTGGGGTTAGCCATTATGAACTGGAATGACATCGATCTGAACTGCTAAGCATTTTTCTTTATGAGAGCTCAGTCACCTGGAACAGAATTTGAGAGTGATTCATCTGGGTGGGGACTGCTCAGGCTTGCTGTATTGGAAACAAAGGATGGGAAATAAATGGAAGGTTCTAATAAAAAAGTTATTGTTTTGATTAACAGGGGTCTGGCTGGGCATGGAAAGGAGGTAAGGAAGATTGATAGTCTGGGAGGAGTGGACAGAAGCTGGAAGATTGGGTGAAACTGAACAGATGAAATGGAAGTAAGAAGAGGGAAAGGGGTTTATGGGTGTGGTGAGATGCCATGTTGTAACAGAAGTACAGCCAGTCTTTAGTGGTGATTTCCAGCTAGGGCGTGGCCTTTATGAGAGGAAGGTAAGGTACAGAGAAGGTCATGACAGAGAGGGTATCTAGGAACGGGGTGTTAGTTGGGCCATCGACCACACATTGAACAAGCATGGTGCTATGCATAACATTCACAGGGATAGAAGAGGTTAAGGGTGGGGGGGGGGGGAAAGGGGGGGGGGGGGAGTTTCCAAAAAGGGGGGGGGGGGGGGGAGGTGGGAGAGGGTCAGTTTCCAAAAATGGGTGAGGAGTGCTGGGAGAGAAAACCATAGATGTCTGTTACAAACAGTGTCTTGGTGTGTTTATAATTTGTTCAGGAAATTTTCTCCGCGTAGAAAGGTAAGGCAAACTTAGACAAAATATCCAGTTTGGAGAAAAGGTATCTACCTGTATTGAGATTGATTGAGAATCATACAGTCAGGGTCATAGTATTAATAATAAGGGAAGATCATTTGGTTCTGTAGTTTCTACATTTTGTTAAGTTATTTTGTTATAAGATCTTGTGTTTTATACTAAAATCACATAACAGTAATGGCTTCCTTTTTAATTCTCCTGTTGATATAAGTACTTTAGCCCTGAAAAATCACTCTAGATTTTGGGTGTTATGTTGAGTACAAATTATTTTGAGATAGTGCGAAAATGTGACCCAATTTTTTTTTTTTTTTTGCTTACTATAGGAAAGATTCTCTAATGTAGTTAGCTTTATCACTTCTATTTGGCAATTTCTTTTTTTTTCTTACTAAAACCTTATGAAATTATATGGGATATTAGAGAAGCAATGATAACCTCTGGCACATCTTGGTGATAAGTGGAAAGATAACTGGACTCCTGATTGAATTTTTGAATGAACTCCAAACTTGTCTTCTCCTTCTATCTTTCTGCATCTCTCTTTACTGCCATTATTTCTTCCTTCATTCACAAAATGGTAATTTTTTGCACACCTGGGTGGCTCAGTCAGTTAAGCATCCAGCTTTGGCTCAGATCATGATCTCATGGTCTGTGGATTTGAGCCCCATGTCGGGCTCTGTGCTGACAGCTCAGAGCCTGGAACCTGCTTTGGATTTTGTGTCTCCCTCTCTCTCTGCCCCTGCCCTACTCGTGCTCTCTCTCACTCTCTCTCAAAAAGGAATAAACATTTAAAAAATTAAAAAAACAAAACCAAAATGGTAATCATTTGCTCCTAATAGTTCTGCCCTTCTCCAGTTAATTCTGAAATTTTCTACTGGAATAATTTTTCTAAATGGCTAGATGGCTCCTATTACCTACAAAATAAAATCTAAACTCCTTTGATTGATATCCGAAGCTCTTGATGATCTACCCTGCCTGACTTCAAATCTGGCCTCCTGACATTCCACACTGTACAGAATTATCTGCAGGTTCTCAAATCTGCTGCGTTCTCTCATGCTTCTGTGCCTTTGCCTGTGCGCCCTCCTCCACCCCGCCCGTGGGCATGATGCTCATCCCCTTCTTATTAACTTGGTTGATTTCTCTTTTTCCTTTACGCCCAAGTTTAAGCATGATCTGTGCGACACTTTCTCTGACTCCCTCCTGTCAGATATTGTCTTCCCTCCAGCTCCCATTTGTGTCTTCTTGCAACAGCAAGTACAGCAGGGTGCTCTGGAACTGACAGCCACGCAGCATTACGGAAAAGAATCCAAAATGTAACCCAGCACAAGCATTGTTCTTATTGGCTTGGAATGTGATCAGTGTTTCCCTCCTGGTTCCCAGATAACTAGCATTTATACATAATCCATTTTTTTAAGAGGCCATATTTAAACCTTTAACAGTTTGCAGATGCAAGCTTGTGGTAGGTGGTGGTGATGATGATGATAGTGTGTATGTAGGGACGAGTGGGATTGGTAATGGCAAGCACAGAAATTCTTGTTACAGAAATTGGAATGGTTTACAAAATAATCCAAATTCTTTTGTGCCATCAGTTAAACAGTTTTTTTTTGTTGTTAATCCTCTTATGAAATGCCAAATAAGAATATTGATAGAATGCCAGTATTCCTTTCATTGTTCCTTTCATTTCATTAACTTGTGAGTCTTCCCTCACTTATTTTATTATGGAATATCTCTTGTTAGTAGTCTCCAAGAGGACAATACCATATGACCAATTTAAAGCATGCATGAGGAAGAGTGATAATTCTCTGAGTACGTAATTTAATGTAGTTTGTCGGTTATGAATTTTATTTTTATGAGGTATAAAGATTATAATTTTGTGGCTATTTAATTAACAGCATGAAGCCTCCTCATGATTTATAATTTGTAATGGGAATTGTCCCAAACAAAAATGGTGACGCAAGTTGGAAATTGCATGTTATCAGAGACACAAATGATTAAATGCATTTTAAGTTGCTCACCTCTCACCTTTGCTGTATGGTTGGAATAACACGAGAGAGCTGGGTTTCCTGCATTATCAGCACTAAATTTTATGATTTCAGACTGGTCACAGATCCCAAATTTCCCAAATGTGGAAAATAATGTAGGAGCACAGGGGAAATGAGAATTGATATGTTTCAGAAAAGCTTCTTTAGATTTAACATTGAATCTTGTTGAGGTGAGTATTATATTTGGATTTATGAGAATTGAATTCTTTCGAAATACTCTCTAACAGAATGGAGTGGACGATTCCATTGTTAAACAGTGGATGATTCCAGTGTTTAAAAAATAAGCGTGATGCATCCTAGCCTTTTGGAGAATTACACATTATACATTGGAGAAATCCATGAATAGAGAAATCCAAAGATTTCTGATGATAAGACTTGTATTTCTGATAAGGCTTATTATATAGAAATAAGCTTATTCAAGAAATCATTTTTATTCCAAGACAGAATTGAAATGCTTTTCCAAAACATATATGCTTAATACAATAGGAATAGAAAATGAAGGCCACAGAAAAGAAGAGAATTAAATGTGTTTTAGTTTTGTGAGTTTTGTTACCTTGTTGGTTTTGAGCTTTCTTGGAGCCTGGGCGAAAGGGGAAATGTGATATATTATATAGCTTGGATACCAGAAATGATGAACATTGCAAGTTTCACAGGGGAATCTTTGCACTAGATTTTGGAATTTCCTTGCCCTAAGTTCTGGTAAACAATTTTCTTTTTACATTGGTTTGTACGGGAGGCACTGAGTAGTGAAGTGGCAAAGGCATAAATGGATTTCACATTCTTGTATCTTAAATCAAACTTTCATAAAAGTTTAGAGTGTAACTTTTTTTTAACATTTATTTATTTTTTGAGAGACACAGAGAGACAGAGCACGAGCAGGGGAGGGGCAGAGAGAGAGGGAGACACAGAATCCGAAGCAGGCTGTAGGCTCTGAGCTGTCAGCACAAAGCCCGACATGGGGCCCGAACCCACGAACCATGAGATCATGACCTGAGCCAAAGTCGGTTGCTTAACTGACTGAGCCACCCAGGCACCCCAAGAGTGTAACTTTTAAGAATGAGAGCAGCTCTGTGCTTTTTTATACTCTGACAGTAAGTCTGTGGAGGGCAGAGTGATCAGGGTTTAAATACTGCCTTCTGATCCAAGGATGAATCTTAGGACATCAAGATTGTGACAAATGTCCTCTTCAAACAGACTACTCCTGCTATTTGTCTTCCCTCTTTTCCTTCTGGTTTCTAACGTACAAAGAGTCTCTCTGTTAGTTGTAGTTTTCTTCTTAACATGGGTAGAGGGCAGGCTGACTCAGAATGAGTTGACAGGGATAGGATATGAAACTGATTCTGAACCTGTTAATATTGCACAGCTCCTTTTTTAAAGCATACAGATTTGCGTATATAGTTATTTGCATAATTGTTTCATTAATGTCTGGTTTCCTAGCTATGCCACAAGCCTCACAGAGGCAGGGATTAGGTCGAGTTGCTTGTCATTTAATCCTCAGTGCCTAACACAATGCCTGGAACGTAGTAATATTTGATAAATTTGAATGAATAAATTAATGTTCGTTGGTCTTTCACATGTTGTCTTTGCCATTGTTACCTTTTTCTTGTAAGCTCGAGAAGGGTATTCATTTGTTCATTCATAAAATATGAGACGTGGTCTCTGCTCTCAAGGAATTTAAAATCTGGTTAAAGAGAGAGGATACATATGCATGAAAAATTAATTACTCTGATAATACAAGGAAGTGCATATCAAGTATCAAATGAATAGTCCAGACTGTAGGTGCTATGGGAATTCAAGAGGAGATGCGGGTGGGCCGGGAAGGTGAAAGATAGCTTTGCTGCCAGCGTGGGATCTGAGTTCAGTTTGAGGCACGAGTGGGATGAAAATAGTCAGATCTGATGCAAAGAATTCATTACAGATTTCAGGTCATGGGGTAGATGGTGTCAGCCGAAGAGATGAAAACAACTTAGTTTTTTTTTAGAGTTGGGAAAAACTGAGGAAGTTGTGCTCATTTTGAAGGGAGTGAAAAGTTTGCATTAAGAAAGAGCAGGAGGTGTTACAAAGGCAGGCTGAGTCCCTATTCTTTCTTTGGTCTTTAAGTGCCTTTTTTCTCTTCCATTGTGGTATTTGAATCAAAAAAATATTTGAACAAGATGGGAGACGATGACAAGATTCTCATGAATCAGAATGAAGCAGAATCTAGTGGGAATCAGAGAAGGGCAGGTGAGGGGAGTAGAAAGGGAAAAAGGAAAATATTTTTGGAGCCTCTTGCAGCCATTCAGGCCACTCATGAATAGGGCTGGGACAATGGGCAGCAAGATGGGGACATGTGGAACCTTATGGAACTTCACCCGTTGATGGGATATGAGGAGGTGAGAGTAAGAGTGAAGTTACAGGTAACTAGGAGATTGGGTGAGTGACTAAGGGAGTGATCATTTTATTAAAAAAAAAAAGAGAAGAAGTCAGTCAGTAGGAGAATCCAGTTAGAGAGGATAATGAGTTTAGTAAATGGTGAGTTTAGGTAATGAGAACACAGACAATGGACCATTTATCTTGAATAGTGCTCAGAACAGCACAGTATGGGTTTACTGAACTGAATCCAGGCACACCATTTCTTATCTAAACTTTGAGGCCAAATGTGTTTCAGAATTCAGTGCATGTGCCTGTAGTTGAGAGCTCGCCCTACAGGGCTGAGGACATACTCTGCTATCAAACACATTGACATAACCATAGCTGGATTATATACTTATTCACATGAAGTAGAGTGAGTAAAGACTATAAACAGCCTCAAATCAGTTCGGACTAGGCTTTGCTACTGAGTGAATTCAGGTTTGGTCATGTCTTGCCAACAATTCAGTTATAAAGATCAGAGTCTTGGGATTTCAGAATTACAGAAACTGGATAATGGACCTACACTTGACTATAAGTAACATTTTGTAGACATGTTTGAATTCTCCAAGATATCCATCCAGCTGCATAGAAATCATGATGTTTTTAGAAGCCAGTGATTAAAAAAAAGAGAGACAGGGGCTTGACTGAGATCTAGACATCTCTAAAAGAAGAATGTGTGTTGAAAGTGTATTTTTCTTGTGTTTATATTCTGTGAAATATTAAGGAGTTTGCTATTTCCTTTTACCTAGGTCTGTTTTAGTTTCAAATAGGAAGTTCTGAATAGAATGCTCTCAATACATCCAGAAATTTGAGAAGACAAATTCCATGATTTTTTCTTCTCTTTTAACAAAAAAGCAGTTTTCCATAAAATACCAAGTATCTCACTAATGTTCTGTCATCTCATGAGTTTAATAAAGCTAAATGCTTGTTTTCTATTGTCTTAGCTTTAAGTCCAGTCTGAAATTCTTTCCTTTGTGTTTGAGCTATGCATATGATTTTATCATTTCAAAATAGAAAACATTTCAGATGTCCCGGAAAGTATGGGCAAGATAGTCATGGTGATACAGGAGCATCAAAACGTGAGGAAACAGATTTATAATGATACGTTTAGGAAGGAAAAGCATTATTTTAATGTAATGGTGTGAGTATGGTATGCTCTTTTTTGTGTTAATTGGAGATATGAATACCTAAGTAGTATAAATGACCCTCAAGTTTATCCTGATAGTTGACAAGACATTAGGAAAGTGCATATTTATTACTTCTGAGGGTGCTTGTCAGCAGTTGATTATTTTAAGTATTGTGCTCTCAAACAGGGGCTTCATTTTGGCAGAATTACTTGAACAAATGTTGTATACAGAGCTGAATGCTACTTAGAGTATCTATCATTTTAAGCTTTATCTTCTCAAAGTACTGAATTTGATACTCATGATAGTCATATTTAAATGTTTATTAGCACCTTCATTCTCAACCAATGTATGCCGAATGCCAAAAATCTTCATTTTTCTTACGCCTCAGTTGTGACCATGTAATTCTTTTTTGTGGAGTAAAATAATTTTGGTTAGAAGTAACCACAGAATTCAAGTGAGAGAAAAATGTTACCCCAGTGCTTGCGAAAAATAATGAAAGAAGAAGAAGAAAAAGCAAAGTTTTTGATAGGAAACGCTCAGAAAGGTAGGCTGGGAAAGGATTGATATTTAGCATTAAAATAATCCCCAAGGAACACTCTCTTCCCAGGTAAATTTGGTGTCTGAGAATTAGTGAACTTGGTAGCCCTTTACAAAAAACTGTAAATTACGCTGCTTTAATGTCCTTATAGAGCAGGAAAGGAAGATGAGGCTGCAAATCCCGGGTCTCTGGCCATTTCCTCCCACCCCTTCGTTAGTTTACAGCCACAGTCATCTCGGTCCATTAGCACTAAAGGACAATCAGCTGCAGCTCTCAGTGTGCTAGGATTGCCTGGCTGCTCTAGTTCTCATAGGATAGAGGATGCAAACACTGTAAAAGGATACCCTCAAGGACTTACTAAAACTAACTCAGAGCACTGTAATTAAGCAATTATTAACCAGGTACCCTTCTGGATACTTTTTATTGTGCTTGATAGATGAATCATCAGAGGCCAAGGCACCCTTTCCTTACCATGTCCAATCATTGCCTCCTCTTCCTCTTTTCGTTTGCCACATACAGGAGGTAAAGGTAGAACTTTCTTATGGAAGCAACTATCCAATGGAATTGCAGCACGCAGAGCCATGCACAGGGAGCTGAGAGAAACCACGTCACTGATTAATGAAATAGAAGTAGCCTGGGTGGAACTTGATGGCTGGTTAAACTATGGTAACCTTGAAAGTGAAGAGTGCTTGATCACTTGATTCATTTAAAACCACCTTGATAGGAATGGATTATGGTTCAAATAATAGGGTCAACAATCCTAGGTGGGAGAGGAGTATGATTTGAGAGGACACTGATGAATAAAAGTATTCCCTGCTTTGATTTCTTTTCTCTTTTATGAATTCCTAACACTGGATTATTTCTTGAAGATACTCTCACTGGGTTAAAGTCTTATGCTACTTGGAGGTATGATGAACTAACAAGGATATTAATAATTGCCTTCATTGGGAGATCTAGGTCCAAAGGGTAAGTGTTGGTAGGTGGGAGAATGTTCTGATATGGTAGCTGTGCAGAATTCTGGATAGAAGGAGGGAAAGGAAGGCCATTAGAAGACCTAGGGGTTCACAGGGAGTCAGACACAGAGCCTCTCCAGAGGAAAAACCCGCTATTTCCAGCAGTGGCCTTTAAGCTGCGTATTGGATTTTGAGTATCAGTGGTGCTCAAAACAATTCTCTGTTGTTTGGGTTTGTGTTTTTATCATGGCTGTGGCCCTGACTTACTGTTGATGGAAAAACAGAAATGCACAGGGTTGATTTGCCTGGCTCCAAGGTCACAGCAATAGCCAGCAGTAAAATTGGAACATAAACTGAAGCCTTCTGATTCCGACAGGCGCCTTTTCAGGCATCCCAGATGGCAAACCGGCAGCAGGCGAGCCTCAGGACTCAGCAGTCTGCCTCAGGACTGAGTTGAGCTAGGCCACTCCCTATGGCTTCGCTCCACTTTGTCTGTGTTCAGGGATTTTTTTCTGGCACCATCTCCTGCCTGACTAGCCCTCTCTTCTGGGTGAAGAAAGTCATTTTGTTGACCCTGCAAGCAGTTGTCCAGTTCCAGGACAAAGCCTGTTATTGCTGCTGACCCAGAAGATGTCGGCACAGGGCTGCCTGTCCTTGGCGCCATCGGTGATCTCCCTTTCGGCGCTGGGCTATTCTTCTTCCCGGATTCAAGAGGAATGTGATTACACATCAAGATTTCCCTTGACTAGTCCATGCTTGTTAAGATACTTTGCATTTCCTTGAGGACAGACCCATTGAAATGGATAGACCAGCTAAGAGTAGACAAGCAAATTCACACAGACACCTGAGGGAGCAAGTCGCAGTAGCCCAGGGAAGTTAGTATTTGCACTGTAAATTTTTAAACTTCGTATTTTCCTACAAACTGGCTGTGAGCACCTTGCCCAGGTGATCAGGTGCACCAGTGTGATAAGGCTGGCCTCTGCCACAAGTCCCCCTTCTTGCCCTCCGCCACTGTGACCTAGTGACATTTAGACACACCCATGAAATCCTCTTGGACCTTTGTTATTGTACTCCTGACCCAAATAAAGACACTTGCCCCCTGTCCTTACTCTCTTAGCTCCCCACCTGCTTGGTTAAGCCTGCTCCCTTGACCCTCCATGTCTTCTTTCCCCCATGTGGCCCCCTTGGGGCATGCGGTGACTCTCTCTAGGACTGAGTGTAATAAATGTGTTCCTGTCCCTCTTCCGTGTACCCTCTGCGGCCACACCTGACTGACCATCCCTTGAAAGAATACAAAGCAGTGTTTCTTGCTGCTTCATGACCTATCCCATTTCTCTTTTATGTTTTCCCCAATTTATTCCTGTTTGAAATGCTCCATGTTTTTAGTATCATCACTGATAAACATGTTGAGTACCCATCATTTGAAGGGATGGTGCCAGGTGCCACGAGACTTATCTTTCAGAAGGTTGTGGTGAGTGAAGGAGATCAGACACAGACATAGGAAAATACAGCTGTAATAGGATTCTGATGTCAGCATATGATAATTGCCATGTAAGCAGGATGAGGAGCCTATTCTGAAGGGTGAAAGAAGTCATTCCCAATAGAAATGGTCAAGTAAAACCTTATAGGAGGAGTTCATGGGAACTCTAGAATTCCAGGGTGAGTGGATTTGGTGAGAGCTTCCTTGGTATGTTTTCAGCCAGTCTCTGAGTACCTCTAATAATGACGAACTCACCATCCCCTAAGAAGTCTGGGTCTCATTACTGTTTCTGCAGTAATTCTTGGGTCTGAACCTGAGCTGTGCCTTGTGGCCCCAGGAGAATTCCACTGGAGGGAGGAGGGCATTCCAAGCTGGAGAAATGTCAGGCATACAGTTGTGGGGAAGGAAAGGACAGCTGGTTTTGTGGGAGAGTGGAGCGGGGTAGTTTTCCTACCATGGCAGATTAGGGTTTACGGGAGGTTGGAAAGGGAAGCTTCAGGGCAAATTGTGGAGGGTCTTGCATTTCAGGTTCAGGAGCTTAAAACTTATTCTGAAAACCATTGGAAGCCATGGAGCATGTCCCTCCTTTTTAAATTTTAGGTTACAAAAGTGCATAAGACTTTTGTGAACAAAACAGAACAACAACAACAACAAAACCACCCCAAGATTATATGAATGAAGTCAGAGAGCTTAAAAGGTTTTGATCACAAGAGTGACAAGATCAAAACAGTGTTGTAGGATGATGGATGCAGAATGACTGGCTTTGAGGTGGGGAGGGTGCTTCAGTAACTTGGGTGTACCTGACCTTAAGAGATCAGGGTTCGGTTTAGAAGTGGCAGTGAAGGGGGACTGGAGGGGAAGGAAGGAAGCAGGGTTGTGAAGGAAGACCTGATAGTGCAAGCACACTGTTCTTTTTTTAAAGTTAACATCTTCATTTTAAGAACTCTGTTCCCCGGGACGCCTGGGTGGCTCAGTTGGTTGAGCGTCTGACTCTTGATTTCGGCTCAGGTCATGATTTCATGGTCCGTGGGGTGGAGCCCATGTTGGGCTCTGTGCTGACAGAGCAAAGCCTATTTGGGATTTTCTCTCTCTCTGCTGCTCTCCTCCCCCCCCCCCCCCCCCCCCCCCAAAGAATTCTGTTCCCTGAGTCCATTTCCTTCATTTACTAAACATAAGGTGTATCCATCTATTTCTAAAATTAGAAACTTAAATTCTCATTAGATCATCTTACCTTCTTTTCCAAGTTTGCTGAAAGAAATGAATGTATTATTCTGGTCATTTCTAATGCTAGAAGAGACTTTAAGAAAAAGCAGATTTGGGACATCTGGGTGGCTCAGTTGGTTAAGCATCAGACTTCGGCTCAGATCATGATCTCATGGTTTGTGAGTTTGAGCCTCACATGGGGCTCACTGCTTAGCCAGCTGCAGATTCCCCCCCCCCTTCTCTCTCTGCCCACCCCCCCTCAAAATAAATAAATAAACTTTAAAACAGATTTATGTTCATAATTATGTATTGTGAAGATCCTAATGCCACTGAATTTCCTTTTTGAAGGTTAGTGTTTGCCTGAACTTGTTCACTGTTTTGGATCATGCTCATTGATTTGTCTCAATTCACTTACAAAGTATAGAAACGTCAGCACCTCAGTACTATAGGCCTTGATTTTGTTCATTCAGTGCATGCATATTGAGCATTTTTTCAGACTCTGGGGATCCAGCATTGAAGAAAAACAAAGTCCCTGCCTTGACTGAGCTTACATTCTAGTGGGAATAGATGGACAATCAAGAAATAAGTTACCATATATTATGTCAGAGGGCAGTACATGCTGTGGCAGTCACCAAAGCACGAGATGTCTGGGAAGTTGTGGGAATTTCCTCGGATAAGGTGACATTTGAGCAAAGGTCTGAAGGAGGTGGGGGAGCCAGCAGCACAGCTTTCTGGGGGAAAATGACCAAGAAGAGGGTGAGGCAAGTATAAAAGCCAAGACGGTAGTGTGTTTAAAGTGAGTGAACTGCAAAGAGGCCAATGGCTGGAGCAAGGTGAACAGGAAGACAGCAGTAGTGGGGATGGGATGGGGTAGCAAGCTTATAGGCATTTGGTTGTAAAGAGTCCTTTCCCCTTGAGTAAAGGGAAGCACTGATAAACAAATGCTTCTGTATAACTAAGAATTTGGTATCTACTATGGACATACTGCATTAAAAATTGGCGTTTTAGTGAAACCCTTGAGCCCTGCTTCCTGGTCTATTGTGAGATGATGCACAGTCAATGATTTTCAATCTGGCAGCTCCTTTTACTCTTTGGAACAACCATTATGGCTCCTGTATGGAGGTGCTCACCCCACCTCCCTCCCTCCGGTGGGATATGGAAGTGAGGAAAGCTGCTTTTTATGGTGGGTGAGTTATTTGATTATTTTATTTTATTTTATTTTATTTTATTTTATTTTATTTTTTATTTGATTATTTTAAAGAATGTCTGTACCCTGTGCCTGTCCCTCATCCCCACCAGCAGGGCTAATTCTGTAATGGTATTTTTACCAGTGGGGGTGGGGAGATGGCCCTGGAGGCAGCAGCTGTGGGGACTGCCCCAATTGTTTGTTTCTAAAGTTCAGATTATCCCGGTAGGGTAAGAAAAGCATCCTTCTCTAGGGATGAGTAAGTGTTCTGCCCATTGGAGGTCGGGGGGTGGGGCATAGAGGAGGTTTATGGCCCTTCTTAGGTTTTTTCCTCATTACTCCTCCATGAGACTGTTAATTTAGCCACGTGAAAAATGGCCATATTCGTTTATTTCTGGGTTGCTCTCCTGCTTCTATTTAGAGGCTAAACAGATTACTGGATTCTCTCCTCTCTGTTGAATTTTGTAAACACAAGCGTTTAACAATCCAAGCATTTAAATCAGGACAGAGAATTTACTTAACAGCTGAATTCTTGATGATAGATCAAATTGAATATGAAAGAAGAGTATTTTTACTTTTCCTCACAAAACTCTCAGCAGGGAGTGGAGGAAGAGCTTTACATGTGATACTCAACTAAGTGTAGTTATTTTACCCCTAGATATACAAGAAAGGTTAATCAAATGGATGTTACGCATTTATTCAAGAGGTATTTCTGGGAGCTCCTGTTCTATGGGAGGCCCAATTCTAGGCATCAGGATGTAACAGTGAATAATAATAATAATAATAATAATGATAATAGCAATAACAAATCACTCAAAGTTCTTAGTCTCATAAGTTGTATCTTCTGGTAGGGAAAATATAGAGAATTATAGTCATTTACAGAATTCATCAAATATTTGTCTCATGTATCTTTGAAACATAGTAGGATTTCCTGCTCTTGTGACTCCTTCTGGCTGGTTAGGTGTGAGCAGGGGTCATGTGTGGCTGTTCTGAGCTGGAGCATTTCATTTGCACATGTAAGACCCCTCCATCCCCCTCCCCTCCACCCCCCAAGCTGTTTTTCTTTTTTCCTCAGCCATCAGCCAGTGTTCCAGATACTTGCTGCTCTGGTTGCCTGAGTCCCAGAGTAAAGGCAATATGCAGTAGGTTCTTTACCTGGCTCTGAATGAACAAACAAGTAGTTTGAGAAAGAAATAGACCTTTGTTGTTTAAAGGCATTGAGATTTTCGGCATTGTTTGTTATTGTGACATAACCTAGCCTGGACTGAGAATGAAATAAAAAAAAACCCCACTTTTAGAAAAATGTTTATTTATTTTGAGAGAGAGAGAGAGAGAGAGAGAGCTAGAGAATGTGCATGAGCACAAGCAGGGAAGGGGCAGAGAGCGAGGGAGAGAGAATCCCAAGCAGGCTCTGCACTGTTACCGCAGAGCCTGATGCGGGGCTTGATCTCATGTACCTTGAAATCATGGCCTGAGCCGAAATCATGAGTATGACACCTAGCTGACTGAACCACTCAGATGCCCCTCAAAACCCCACTTTTTAAAAGAAATAATTACAGGTAATGATATATTGTATAAAGAAACTGAGGCAGGGAACTGTGACAAAGAATGTCTGGCTGCAGTTTGGAGGCTCTGCTAAGTAGGGTAGTGAGATTAGCTCCCTTTGAGGAGATTCTGGGGGAACTAAGAGCTGAACAATGAGAAGGAACTAGTCACCTGAAAATCTGGAAGATGTGCATTGTAAATTGAAGGAATAAGAAATGACAACATTTGGGACACTTGAGAAACACCAAGAACGTTTGTGGAGCTTCTAAATAGGGAGGAAGAGGAAGGAGGATGAGGTGGGAGTTAATGATGTAGGACTTGGTAGGTCATCATAAAGAAATTTTTTAAAAATTTAAGAATAAAACATCCTAGTGTTTTGAGCAGAGAAATTATATACGATTTGGGGTTTTACATTTTTAAAAATCTTACTCATTTTTTTAGAGAGAGTGCACGCAAGCAGGGGAGGAGTAGAAAGAAAGGGGGACAGAGAATCCGAAGCAGGCTCCATGCTGTCAAAGCCCGATGTGGGGATCGAACCCATGAACTGTGAGATCATGACCTGAGCCAAAGTTGGATGCTTAACTGACTGAGCCACCCAGGTGCCCCTGATTTAGGTTTTTATAGTGACTCTTTGGGTCACTCAAAAAAAAATGGCTATATGGGGAAAAGATTGAAAGTAGGGAGACTAACTCCTGACTGGTAGCTGGGAGATGGCTGTATTAGTCTTTGTGAGAGGGTGTGGTGATTTGATCCAGGATGGCAGCAGTGGAGATGGAAAGAAGTGGATGGAATCAGGATGCATCATGAAAGTTAATCCCACAGGATTGGATGATGATTTGGATGTGGGTGATAAACATAAGATTCAAGGACGTGTGTGTGTGTGTGTGTGTGTGTGTGTGTGTGTGAGCAACTGGGTGGATTATGTTGCTATTTAATAAAGCACAGAGACCGGGCAAACAAAAGATTTGGGAACAAAAAAAATCAAGTTTTTATTTTGGACACAATGAGGTTGGAATGCCTATCTGTATACCCATACTCATTCAGTACAAGTTAGGTATGTATGGGGTTCCAGTTCTAGTATTATGAAGTGGCTTGTATCACATTAATCTTCCTGTAGATAAAAATTATAACCTTTTACCCCTGAAAGGAGACAACTGTTTGAAGGCATTGGAGACCTGAAGAAAACAGAAACTGGCAGGGACCCAGGGGAGGAATTTAACCCTGATAAAAGAGAACCAGGCTGGTGAGATCCATGTGCACATGGCTTTAATCCTGAAGGCACTCTCCAACCCATGAAGCATGGGGACAGCTGTAACTCCAGTAGAAAGCTACAGCTCTCTTGATTTGTGGACTCAGAATATGAAGTTCAGGGCTGGCAGAGCACTTGGAGAGCAATGAGGGAAATCCTGGAAAGAACAGATCCACGGTGGGCGGGGGGAGACCAAAATTCTAGGTATAGACTCAGCTTAAGGTACAGACTCAGCTTAAGTCCTTGACTGGCCCTTAGCTGTACACTCATAGGAGAAATTCAAGAAGCCCAGAAGAAACACTAGGTAGAAGTTTGAAAGAGCTGAACAGAAATTTCAGTGGCTTTCTACTGAAACCCCAGAAGGCCTGCTCTTTAGAAATAAAGATTTATAGGCTTGAGGACAAAACCAACATAGACCCATCTTAACCAAGTGTGAATTCAAGCTTACACAAGTTCAAAATGATTAGCAAATAATTTCGGTGCTTGATAGAACAATAACAAAATAAAGCTTTTCAGAGGAAGATAACAGAATACAGAGTCTCTACAACATATCATCCATAATGGCGAGTATAAAATACTACGTTTGCAAAAAACCCACAGCAATAACAAAAAACCCCCAAAAATCCAGAACAATATGACCCATAATCCAGAGAAAAAGTAGTTAATACAAATGAATACCTAGATGATCCAGAAGTCAGCAGACAAGGACTTTAAAGCAATGTATATTGCTCATGGGCAAGTAAGGTAATACACAGAAAACTGAAAGTAGTTTCATAGTCAAACTACTGAAAATCAAAATGAAGAGATGATCTTGAAAGCAGTTAGAGAATAAAGTCACATTTTGTGTAGGGAGAATGATGATATGAAAGATGGCTAACTTCTTATCATAAACAATGGAGGCCAGATAGCATCTTAAAAAAATGTTTTTTAATGTTTATTTATTTTTGACAGAGACAGAGTGTGAGTGGGGGAGGGGCAGAGAGAGAGAAAGACACAGAATCTGAAGAGGCTCTAGGCTCTGAGCTGTCAGCACAGAACCCGACGTGGGGCTCGAACTCACAGACCTCAGTGAGATCATGACCTGAGCTGAAGTTGGACGCTCAACCGACTGAGCTACCCAGGCACCCCAGATAACATCTTTAAAGTACTGAAAAATTTCAATCCAGAATTCTTTATCCAGACAACCTATATTTTCAAAATAAAGGCAAACCAAAGACATTTTTCAGTCGAATAAATAAGATGTTCATTTCCCGTAGATCTATACTAAAGGAGATGCTAAAAAAAGGTTCTTCATCTGGAGTGCAGTGAAACCGTAGAGACACTCAGACCTATAGGAAAGAATGAAGAGCACTAGGTCATAAATATGGGGCTAAATTAAAAGATTTCTTTTTCTTTTAATTTCTTTAAAAGACAACTGAATGTTTAAAGGAAAAATTATAGTATCATATTGTGGGGCTTTATAACACATAATGGTATAAAATATATGACAATAATAACACAGAGGATGGAGATAAGTAGAATTTGACTGTTGTAAGATCTTTGTATGTTACACTAAGTGGCACAATATTGATCTTAAACTGTGCTAAGTTAAGGAGGCATGTTGCAATCTTTGGGACAATCACTGAAAAGTAATACAAAGAGGATAGATGAGAAATGTAACTAGGAAGTAAGTTAGAATACTAAAAAATATACCCTTATGCCAAAAGGAGGCAGGAAAGCAGGAACAAAGTAATAGCATACAGATGGGACAGGGGTAAAACAAACAGCAGACTGGTGGATCTAAACCCAAACATACCTTTAATTAAATTGTATGCAAGAAACCTAAACATTCCAATTAAAAAAGGCAGAGATTGTCAAACTGAATTTTAAAAAGCTTGATCCAACATATACAGTTTTTGAGAGATACATGTTAAAGACATAGAACAACTGAAATTAACCAGATGGAATATGAATATATCTTATAAGCAGTAAGTGTAAGAAAACTGGTGTGAATATGTTAATCTCAGACAAAATAACCAAAGTGGACATTTCAAAATGATGAAAGGGGTCAATTCATCTGGGAGATGTAACAACTGTAAATACATATGTGCCTAACTAGAGGGGTTCAAAACATCTGCAGCTAAAACAGATAGAATTAAAGAGGGGAGAAAACAAATCCACAATCATAGTTGCATAATTCATTGCTCATCTCTTAATAATTAGTAGAACTAAATTAGAAAGAAAACTTAATAAGGATATAGGTATTTTGAAACTATCAACCACCTTGATTTGACATTAACAGGACATTAAACAAAAAAATATAAGAATATACATTCTTTCCAAGTAAAATAGCATTCGTTAAGATAGACCAAGGTTTATCCTTATATAAACAAAAGGGAAAATCAAGAATTCATTTATACTTGAACCATACTTGGAAGTATGCTTGGACCATACTTGGCACATAAAAATAAAGTCTAAGTGAATTTCAAAAGAGAAAATCATATAGAGTATGTTCTCTGACCACAAGGGATTAAATTAGAAATGAAAAACCAGGACACCTGGGTGGCTGTTTGGTTAAGTGCCTGACTTTGGCTCAGGTCACGATCTCACGGTTTATGAGTTCAGGCTCCACACTGGGCTTGCTGCTGCCAGTGTGGAACCAGCTTTGAATCCTCTGTCTTCCTCTCTCTGCCCCTCCCCTCCTTGTGCTCTCTCTCAAAAATAAAATAAATGTAAAAAAAAAATAAAAAACAAATATACAACAGACACACACACACACACACACACACACACACACACACGCACACACACACACACATTCCCCAGTGGTTGAAAATTTTAAAACATACTTTAAATGCCTATGGGTCAAAGAAGAATTTATGAGAGAAGTTAGAAAATATTTATAATTGAATGATGGTGAGGCTACAACATGTCAAAGTATATAGGATGTAGCAAATGCAATGTTTAGATTTATATTGTAAATGCTTATATTAGGAAAGAAGAAAGGTTTTAAATCATTGCTCTCAGTTCCCATCCTCAGGGTTTAGAAAGGGTAAGGCAAATTGAACCAAAAGTACATAGAAAGAAGGAAATAATAAAGAGCAGGAAAAAAGAAAAAAGAAAAAAAATAGAGAAAATTAACAATGCCAAAGATTGATTTTTTTAAAAGATCAATAAGATTACAAGTTACTGCTAAGATTGATCAAGAAGCAAAGAGAGAAAACACAAACTACCAATGTTAAGAATTCAAGTGGGAATATCACTACAGATCCTAAACAGGTAAAAAGTGTAGGGAATGCCAGTGTATTTATGCCAGTAAATCCCCAAAATCCCACAAAAGAAATTGACAAATTTCCTGATAGAGCATGCACTGAATGAAATACACATAAGAAATAATCTGAATAGCTATACATCTATGCAAGAAATCAAATTTATTATCAAAAACCTCTCTATAAAGAAATGTTCTGACTTAGTTGGTCCCAGTTCTTGTGCCCTTGAGGACTTATTAGGTGTTATCCTTGAAGCAAGAAGAGAGAAACAAGGATTTATTTATTTAATACTTGTATCGTACTTATCTTATGCCTGGCACTGGTCTAAGCACTTTACATATAACTTATTTGTCAGACATGTGTGTTGAAGGACATGGAGAGATGAAGGAAAATTTTAGGAATGACTGTCTCCTACAATATATGCAATATATTCATCAGAACTGAATGCTTCTGGCTGCTTTCTGCCCACTAGCGACAAAAATTTGTGGTCAAACTGAAGCATACTTTCAAATGTGGACTCTGATGGCACAAACAATCAGTCAGTGTTTTATCCTCATTTTCTCTTTGTATGCAGAATAGAAAACAGTTGTTAAAACCTGAAATAGGAGGCCCAACTGGATTTTCTCCTCCCTGGTTCTTGCCTCATCATTTTCTGCCTTTCCACCTTCTTCTATCTGTTCCCTTGATCTTATCTGTTCTTCCAATTTTACTTCAAGTGTTATCCCGGGATAACATGCCTTTGTATAAACTCTCATCATCTTGCATATTGAAGGGGTTTAATAAACATTTCTTGAATGGATGCCACGGATAGATGAATGAATGAAGGCAGGTGTCTGTTGTGTTAGTCGAAATGAAGAAGCAACGTCCTTGTTCAGCCTCACTGGTATCATGGTATTGTGACTGTAAATGAACTCTGAATAAAATGTCTAGTTTGGCCACCTGCACAATGGTGGTTAGTGTTTAATACAACAACGTAAGCTACTACAGAGCAATTTTGAGACACTTGAGAGTAGATTGACTTGTTACTGATTTGATTTGCTAATTGATATATTCCAACAAGAGGTTAATGTTTCATAAAAGATTAATTGGAGATACTTTTTCCAAGCATTTATGAGGGATCTTTTTTTCCCTCTGTGTTCAGAGTACAGTACTAGGCTCTGTTGGGTCTTTGATAATTCATCTAGGTATTGTTCAGATAGAAAAAAACCCTAAACCATCAGTTTATGAGCTTTCTGGGTCCTTCATTCCTTAGTCAACATATTTTTTAATTATGAAATAAATAATTTTACCTGATCTTAAATAATTGCTCAGCATTACTAATGTGAGTAAGTGTGGCAATCCCTGCTACTTCAGGGGGTGAGTTGTGACTAAGGCATTTCAAAGCTCCCTATCTTCAGAACCACCAGCTCATCATTTTCCTTTTTTGGCTTATATCCTATGATAATCAAGGACTGGCTTGGAAACAGTATTGGCATAGACCATCATTATGAGCACAAATACTATTCTAAAAATAAATGAAAAAATATCTCTGCCTCTGACCATGGAAAACCTGTGACTAAGACATTATATCTATTTGGCCAATGTGCAGCTCAGTGACGCAGCAGGTATTAAGAGCTAGAGAGATTATTTTTCTAACATACTTTCTCTTAGGCTTTTAATTTGCTAACTTTGGTTGACAATCTCAAATACTCTTCATCACAGAGCGTGTGTGTGTGTGTGTGTGTGTGTGTGTGTGTTTGTGTGTGTCTGTCTTAATATTACTGGGGAATTAGCTTTCTCAAAAATGGAAAATCATAAATCATTATATGACATATTGTATTGGAAGAGGTTGAGCATGATTCATTGGTAATCCCTCAGTTGCAAAGGTAATTTTGAATCTTCCCATATTCTAGTTATGACACTTGAGATAGTAATGTGCTTCCCAGGATACCTAGGTGGCTTAGTTGGTTAAGCATCCAACTCTTGATTTTGGCTCAGGTCATGATCTCCTGGTTGGTGAGATGGAGTCCTATGTCTCATCAGGCCCTGTGCTGGCAGCTTGGAGCCTTCTTGGGATTTTCTGTCTCCCTCTCTCTCCACCCCTCCCCTGCTCATGCATATAGTCGCTCTCTCTCAAAATAAATAAACAATAAAAAAAATGTGCTTCCCCACTCTGCCATAAAGTGGTATGTCCTGTTCCATGAAACAAGGAAATGGTGTCATGAGATAAAATTTAGTCTTTGAATTTTAATGTCTTTCATAGCATTATGCATTTCTATAATAACCACAGATTATAGCCTACTTTTCTTGTCTTGATTCTTTTTTGGCAAAGAGAGAAAGAAAAGAAGTGATGATACAAATGTGCTATTTTACTACATTGGAAAATATCTTGAAATAGAAGTTTATAAAGCCAGAGTCTAAAATGTAGGGGCCATAATCAGAGAGGATGTAGGAAGACCAGTGGAAAATTGCACAAAGTTGTCATGGGAAAGAAAATTCGAAGAGGTGGGTGCTCCATAGGGATGAATGTCTTAGGAAAGAAAGATGTTGCAAACAGAGAAAGTCATGGAATGTGGTAGTAGTTACAATAAAGACAATAGTTTGTAATCAAAACTGGCTTCCATTTTATCCTTTTTATGGAAAGATAATCCTGTATAGATTTGAACTCTCAAAATGTTGTCCACAGTTTAAACCTGAAAGAAAGCCTTATTTTTCTTCTTTTTAATAAGCTTACTACTGTATAAGCAGGCACATTTAACAAGTGCTGTGCGGCATAGGGATTATTTAAAAAGTTAATTATTTGAGAATCTACTTTAATCAAAACCATTTAGCATATGAGAGTATATTTACATTTTACAAATATGTCTGAAATTCTGTTAACTCTAATGTATAATATAAAGGAATGAAGCTCATCCAGCATATTCACATGTTCACAGCTTTAATGAAGCTCTTATCTAATAATCATTTTTGATATTGAAATGTAATAAAATATTGAATATTGTTTTTGCATGCCATGGGTATTAGGCAAGATCTGAGGTTTATGCTGATGCAGGCAAACATTTTTTGTTAATTTTATGTCATTAAAAAAAACTTACTCTCTTTTAAAAATATTTTAAAGGTTTTTTTTTCTTTCTTAACTGTTTCTACCTATTTTTACTGTATTCTTTTTTCCACTTAGTTTTTATTTCTTTCCTTTTATTGTCATTTCTCAGTTTCATTCTCAGAGCTTATTTCTTGCCTTTTACAACATTGATTCTTAAGATTTTACTGATTTTTGTTTCTTGCAGTCAACATTAAAGTTATAGGCATTTATATGTTTTCTCTTTCCTTTCTTTGGATGAGTCCAACTGTCTTTTACTCATTTATCAATACAGCCAGTGAGTTATAACTGGTTTTGGTAGAGCTCCTTTTAATCTGAGCTGCAAAACTCATGTGTCTTTTCACTCACTATCCTCTGGTGTTCTATTTGGACTTCCTTATTTCATGTCTGTATTTGATTCTTGTTTTTCTATCCTAGTTTTTTCCCACTTTGGTAGTTGTTAGTATTTTTCTCTTCAGGCTAGTAAAACTGAACTGTCTCAGCTCATGACTTTGTACGAGGGAATGAAAATGGTGAGGGCAAGAGAACATTCTGCTTCTCCATCACAATACATAGGAAGGAATTATGGAACTTAAAATTTTTTTTTTTTAACGTTTATTTATTTTTGAGACAGAGAGAGACAGAGCATGAACGGGGGAGGGGCAGAGAGAGAGGGAGACACAGAATTGGAAGCAGGCTCCAGGCTCTGAGCCATCAGCCCAGAGCCCGACGCGGGGCTCGAACTCACGGACCGTGAGATCATGACCTGAGCTGAAGTCGGACACTTAACCGACTGAGCCACCCAGGCGCCCCGGAATTATGGAACTTTAATATGTCTCTTCTCTTCATGGCCGGGAGGTCAAAAAGACTTAAAAACCATATTGAATGCTGGAAGATAGGCTCATTGAGTCTGTCTGTTTTCCTCAATGTTTACTCCCTCTTTTCATTTTTTATCTGTACAGGTTCTTGGATAGTTGATTCTGCATTCTTAATGTTCTTTTTAATTTGACTCGTCCTTCAGTTTGAGTCTTTTGTTAGTACTTGGCATGCAGTAAATGCTCTGTTCATATTAGTTGAGTTGATTGGAACTACTATTTAATGTGCTAGCTTCTTCACTGTCTAAATGTACACCCAAACCTCTCGTTTCTGGAAGGGTAATGGTGATATCAAATTGGACCCTGTGGGATACAGTGAAGCCAGGGTGACCAAATTCCCTCTGGGGATCCAGCTGGGAATTATGTTTTCTCGCTAGTAAATAACGTTTGATATTTGATAAGTTTTCACTTCTAGTGTCTCAAGTAATAGGAGATCCCCAAGGGAACTGAATTGGTTAATACAAATTGTTATTAATTCTTTTCAGTGAATAACAAGTTAGCTTCAACCATTAGTAGGTATAAGTTGCCCCCAAATATTTTATAAATGATGTGTTTTTAAAAAGTAAAAGTAAAAAGTTAGTTTCTTTCCAGCATTAAAGAAATTAAAGGAAAAATTTGGTGTTTTCTGTTCCTTTTTTTTTTCTTCTAAAACCCAGACCAAGGGATTGAAAAGAATGGGGGGACGGTGATGTGTAAATGTGCATGCCTGTACGCACATGCGTGTCTGGTATGAATGTGTGTGCGTATGTATGTGGTGTGTGTGTGTAAATGGAGTCAGAGTCTGGCAGGGCAAGAGGATCAGTGAAGGAGGCTGTACCTAAGCTATACTGGGAACTGGCTGCATTTTACAAATCCAGAAGCTACACATCTCCTACTATTCTGGGTGCTCAGAAATCTGGACGAAATTTAGGAGTTCTTTTGAGATACTTGGAGATCTGCATCTGAGCTTTTGAGATATGTTGCTGTTTTATGCTTTCAGTAGCTGAAGCAGTTCAGCTTGGCTTATATGTTTCTTATCTCCATTCTAAAAGTCATGCAGGATCATGTCCAATAAAGTTTCTTTCATAAATTCATTTCTCAGTCTTATGATTATTTTCTTTGCCCTTTTCCCTGTCTGTGACTTTGGCTGGATTGATCATCTAGCTGCTTAAAATTCAAAGAATCTAATTTGGGATGGGGCCTAGAACAAAAACATGTTTGGCTTGCTTTATTTATTGGTGAAATGAAGAATGACAAATTATCACCCTGTTACTGGCTTTGGCTAACAATGAGCAAGGGAAAAAAATCTGAGAGCTTTTTGCTGTGTCTTTGTGTTCTACTCTTTGCTCTTTCCTGTTATATATTACTTATTTTTTTCAGAATGATACGAATCCATAGGCCCCATCCACTGCATAACTGGAAACCCCTGATTTAGTCCCATACAGAATAATTTGAACAGCTGAAGCTTTTTTTTTTAATTTAATGTTTATTTTTGAGAGAGAGAGACAGATCATGAGCAGGGGAGGGGCAGAGAGAGAGAGAGAGAGGGAGAGAGAGAGAGAGAGAGAGGCAGAATCTGAAGCAGGCTCTAGACTCTGAGCTGTCAGCACAGGGCCCGATGTGGGGCTCGAACTCAGGAACTATGAGATTTTGACCTGAGCCGAAGTCGGACACTTAACCGACTGAGTCACCCAGGCTCCCCATGAACAGCTGAAGCTTTTAGTCTGTTCAAACTTGAGTCCTTTGTGAGGGTCATTTTTCTTTTTCCTTATAAATGTTTATCCATTTTTGAGAGAGAGAGCATGAGTGGAGGAGGGGCCGAGAGAGAGGGGGACAGAGATCTGAAGTGGGTTCTGCACTGACAGCAGCAAACCTGATGTGGGGCTTGAACTCACAAACTGTGAGATCATGACCTGAGCTGAAGTTGGATGCTAACCGACTGAGCCACCTAGGCATCCTGATGGTGATGGTAGTTTTGATTGACTTACTCCCTTTGGGTAAAATACTCATTATTTCAGATTTCCTCTCCCTCTCTCTCTAAGATGTCACCTGGGGATACTGTAGAAGAATATGTCTTTTATGATCTGCGTGGTGTCCAGTGGCTCATCCTGTCTCTGTGGCTTTGTCCCTTTCATTCTGGTTATCGTTTGTCTTGCCGGCATTTATGGTAAAGATTAGCAGCTGATATCACTCATGCCTTGGTTTCTCTCATTTTGTTCGGAGTGGTGGTATTTCCTGGCTGTCTTGGCTTTCCAGGTCTCTGACAGGTTCCTCTGTGGTTGCCTCCTACCTGAGGTGTCTCGCCTCTTTATCACTGCCGGCTTCAGCTAGGCACTGAGCTCTCAGCTCCGTCCGTTGGCATTGTTCTGTCATCTCTAGGATAGGTCAGGAATTTAGGCTGATCTTCAGGATGTGGTTTTCAAGGACTACCAGTTGGAAAACAAGAGGATGGAGAAGGCATACTTGCTTCTCTTTCTACCTCTGCCTGGAAATAGCGTATATTACTTCCTCTTATATTCTATGGGTGAGAATACTGGGAACGTAAATGCGATCTGAATCTTAATCTTTTATCATTTATTTTGCTCCATGATCTTAGACAATTTATAATATACTGGACATACTTTTATAATATACTGGACATGGTAGTATCTCAGGGGCTTGTTAGAAAGATTAAATTTATAATTTTGAATGTTTTTTGAACCTTTGACCTGCCCTCTTCACCTTCTAAAGCCCCTCCACTTATTCTGCGTCCACTGTTCTCCTGTAATTTTCATTAAGGTACTGCTTTTTTTTTTTTTTAATACTGTGTTTAGCATAATGCCTGAAATGTAGGTACACAATAAATACCTATATTTATTTTGTTTGCTGAATAAATGTCAGACAAGTAAAAGTAAAAATGAAGAAAATTATACTTAATCTTACTCTGGAGAAATAACTATTATTAGCATTTTGTCATATTCTTTTTCTCATCCTCCTCCTCCTTAAAATTATTTTACAAAATTATTCAACAAATTCAATTAGGTATTTTCTTTCTTATTAAGCAATATTTTATAAAGCATCTTTCCTTGTCAATAAATATATATTTTCATAATTTTTAATGCTTTATAAATGCTCAAATTTAGTGTATGTGTAGCATTCCACTAAGTGTGTCAAAAATAATTTATTTAGGGGGCACTGGGTGGCTCTGTCAGTTGGGTGTCCAACTTCAACTCAGGTCAAGATCTCACAGTTCGTGAGTTTCGAGCCTTGCATTGGGCTCTGTGCTGACAGCTCACAGCCTGGAGCCTGATTCAGATTCTGTGTCTCCTTCTGTCTCTGCTCCTTCTCTGCTCACACTCTCTCTGTCTCAAAAATAAGTAAATGTTAAAAAGTAAAAGAATAATTTAATTGATAATTTTCTTGAATTTTCAGATGTTTCTTATTTTCCTCTTTTATAGTAAGTTTCAAATAATACCCATGTACATACATTAAAAAAAAAATCTATGTTTGCTCCATTATTTTGTTAGGAAAAATTCCTAGAATTGGG
>NW_026058237.1:0-49772 GCF_023721935.1 Panthera uncia | reverse complement strand
GCATGGACTGGCCCTGGATGAGTGTGACACAACAGGCTAGGTGGTGGGTGGAGGTATAAGATAAATGCACCCACAGATGTAGTGTAAAGTGGGGATTACAAACTCAGGTGCTGGCAGGAAGAGACACCAGTCAGGTACATGCAGTGGTATGGAACCTCTCAACCCACTGGGCTGATACCACAAAATATATCCCCCTCTGCCTGCTAATGGTCTGCTGGATTCCAGTCTATGAATCTGATCTGGAGCTACTAACAGGAATGTTAGCTGAGGGGGAGATCCCATGTGGTTGGGGGCAGGCATAAGAACACTAAGCAGGGCTTCCAAGAAGAGGGGACATTTGAACTTGGCCTGAAGGCTAAGTAGAGTCCATAAACCCAGGAATTGTGGAAGGGGCCTTGCAAGGAGAGGAAGTGGCCTGCTGTCATCCCATTTCCTGGCCAATGTGTGGTTTTCACGTGCTCAGGAGCAGCCTGTTAACTGTCCCCTTATTCTTCCCCCATCCTTCAAATCAGGGGTGAGGGATAGCAACTGCCTGTCGTTCCTCTCCCCTCCCTCCAGGTGCCCCATGGGACTATGAAGGAGACACACACTTGCACATGTGTGTGCACATGGATGTGAACTCCTGGGACAGGGATCTTATCTCTTTTGTTCACTGCTGCAGCCCAGAACCTAGACTAGGTGCTCAGTAAACACTTGTTGGACGAACAAATGAAAGGAGAATGGTACATATTGGATGGATGGATGGATGGATGGAGGGAGGGATGGATGGATGGAATAGATAAGCAGGGTTTCAAAGTGGTCCAGGTTGGATGGATTGTCCCAGCTCAGACCATGATCAGGAAAGTGAGGGCAGAAATCAGCTTATTTTGCATTTCGTTCCTTTTAAAATAATTATTAACTTTTAATTATAGAAGCATGCATAAATACATCCTCATCATAATGAGTAATACAAACATTGCAGATAATGCTAACCTCTCCCTTGCTCACCAGCTCGCTCTCTCATCCCAGAGGTGGATGTGGTTCATGGTGTGAGTGTTCCCTTCCACAGCCCTTTCTGCACATTTCACGCGTTTATATGTGCACACGTGTGTGTGTTTGTGGGTGTGCCCAATCGCAGTATATGGCATTGTTTTGTAACATTAAAAAAAAAAGCAGAATTACATTGCTCGTGTTGTTCCCATCTTACTTTATTTTAAACTTACTTTCTTTTCCCAGAATAACATTTCCTGGAGCTTCCTCTATACAAGAGCACATCTCATTCTTTTTTTCTTGCTGTTGTAGCCAGAGGTTCCACAGCTCATTTAACTACTCCCTTTCTGCTGTCAGTTTAGGATGTTCTGAAATATTTGTTCCCACACAGAGAGTTTCAGTGAATGTTTTTAGATCCAGCCTCTCATGTCTCTGTGTCATTGCCAGGTCATAGATTGGCATGACTACTTTCCTGAGGATCCCAATGGAAAGAAGGCCCCCTCCCTGCCTACAACTTGCCTGTTGTCTGAGCCTCGCTGTCACCGAGGCCCCGAAAGAACAGGCACCAGAGGTCCTGGAGGCTATGCGGGCTGAGTGTCAGTGGGAAGGCCCACTCCCCAGAGGAGGAGTCCTATGACTAGGTCTTAAGTTAGACTGGAGGTATTTCCCCAGTACCCACTATGCACCGTGCCCGGGGCGGGGAACAGAGCATGTTGGTGGCCTCATTCCTGCCCCATGGGGCTCTCAGCCCACCATGTGTTTGTGTCAGTCCTGGGCTGGAGGCCTGAGGCAAGGACCTGGTGGCATGACTGCCAACAGGGTGCTTAAATGAGTGGCTTCTATAGGAGCACAGAGACCAGAGACATGAGGGTGTCGATGACCGCCTGGCCCCCTCCTGCACAGCATCTCTGCAGCCTGATGGCCAGCTCTCATGACCTCACCCCTGCAGGGCCCAGAGGCAGCCCGGCTTGGCCCTTCACGCCTCCATTGTCCCCTGCCCCTCCTCTCATCCAGCGCTGGAAAGCATCTCTAATTCCGGTGGGCACCACTGTTTGCAGCTCCTCGGGCAAACTCAGCACAGGTGCCAACGGTTAGTTCACTCTCCCAGCTTCCATTTCCGCAGCTCAGCACCTGCAAAGCCCCCCACCAGAGTCATGCCAACGAGAGGGGGCTGCGGCTGTGTGTGTGCGTGCCCGTGTGCGAGCCCACGTGCCCGGCTGCTGGTGCCTGCGGGAAGCCACGAGGGAAATTTCCAGCACAAAGACCGTATGCCTGAGAGCGAGGGGAATTGCTCAGCAAACTTCAGAAGCGATCAAAATGTCCTTTCCATAAAGTCCCGGCTTAAAAAATGTTAGCAGGTGCGTATACAATAGCGAGTCAGTTGGGATGGATTACTATAGAATACCATTTCCGCTCATTCCAGATTATGAATTCAGGGCATAATTTTCTGTAAATTGTCATTCTTGTCTGGTAAGGAAAGCTAATTTTTTCCTCATATGGAAAAAAAAAAAAAACCCACCACTATCCTGGGCCATTGCTCTTTGGAATAGGGTCTGCTGCAGCCCTCACCTCCCTTGGGGACCCCCAGGATGGGCTGAAGCTGTCTCCCAGAGTGGCCGCGGCCAGAGGCACTGCAGGAGGCATTTCACTCCTGGGGTTATCAGAGCTGCCATGGGTTGCTGAAATGGCTTTGGGGAAAGAAGAAAGATCCCTGCTCATGGACGCTGGGCCTTCTCTGGAAGGAGGGTGGAGAATGAGGGCCGGCTGCTCTGGATGCGTGCGGTGAAGACAGGGTGTGGGTAACCAGGAGAAGGGGAGGTTGTTGGCAAGGCATTGGAGGCTGTGTTCACCATTCATTCATTCATTCATTCAACAAAGGTGTACTGAGTGCCCAGTATAGAGGGCCCTCTTCCATGCCCTGTGGTCACAGCATCACTAAGATGTTCTGTTCCAGTGGGGAGAAAGCCATTGTGAGCGTGAGGCCTGGAGTTAGAGCAAACCAGGCTTGTTCCAGAGGAGAGAACAGGCCAGCAAGACTGGAGGCCAGGGAGGAGGGGAGAGTGGAGAGGCTGGGCAGGGGTTAAGGACAATCTAAGCGCATGGGGACCGGATAGTTTTGAGCGAGGGAGAGACGTGCTTGGTTTTTGTTAGAAGCCGCCTCAGGCTGCCAGGTTGAGAACTGCCAGTAGAGGTGTCATAGTAGGAGAGGGACCTTCTGGCTGGGAGAACCACAGGCCCCTCACTGGACCTCTGGGCCTTAACCTTGGCTCCCAAGGCACCCTTGGGGGGGGGGCGGTGTGCGTGGCTCCGTGCCAGCTGCCACTTCTTCTCCTGATGGAACACAAGGTAGGACAGTCCCTCCGGGTGGTTAAAGCTGCTTGCTCCAGTGTGATGACTGGACACTCCTCAAGGCAGGGGAAAGCCAGGCCTTATTCTAGTGTGGACCCATATTTGTCAAGATTCATTCGAATGAAAATGACAGAAGCCTGAGTCAACAGGCTCAAGTGAAACTTGAAATAACATCAACCAGTTACTGGCCCTCGCTGTCAAAAACTTCAGGGACTTCAGGCATAGCTGGATCCAGGAACTTAAACCATATTGATAGGAATCTTTCTTGCTTTCTTTCTGCTTTCCTCTGCCTGTTCTCAGGCAGAAGGTCCCCAAGTGGTGGCAGAGATGCTATTGGCACTTTCAGACTTAACCTCCTGTCAGCTGAGGAAAGGCCTTTGCTCAAATGCGATTCCTTGTAGGAGTCCCAGAGATAAACCAGAGGAGTGTGCTTTGGCTGGAATTGGGGATGTCCCTCTGCTCACTGTCCTCTTCCCTTCAGACTTGGCAGTGGCCTCTGACAGAGCTCTGGAGACCACACCTGCACTCCCTGCCTCCCCCAGCCCTCCACCTGTCTACTCTGGCTCTCTCTGCTGATGACCCTGCAGCGAAGGCCTGGCCAGAGTGGCTTCTGGGCATTGCACATACGCCCTGACTGGGGGACTGGCCCTGGAAACATGACATGCTCCTGCCCCATTGGGCACCAAGATTCTGTCAGGGCCCTCGTACTCCTACGGTAGAGGAGGTTTAACAGGGGGCCGTTCACTTTATCCACCTATCCTAGCCCCTGTCCTACTTCTGCCCTCAAGATGCCAAGAAGCCACGGTGCTCTTTTGAGTCAGACCAGTCTACCCGTCAAGAATGCAGGCTCTGGAGACAGATGGCCTGAGTTGGTAGCTGTGTGGCCTTGGATGGACTCCTTGACCTTTCTGTGCCTCAGTATCCTCATCAGTGAAGAGAAACTGCAGTAACTCAGAGGCGTCTGGCACATAGCAGGTGCTCCATACACATTAGCCTCGATCGTGATCATGGGTCATGTTGGTCTGAGGTTTGGTTGCAGCTGATACAAACTGATTCCAGACAACTCAAACAAAAAGGCACCCCTGGAGACATCTGACCTCCTGAAGGGACACCTCCCTCCTTATTGTATCTCTTGGTTAAGACTCCTGGGACCCGGGGGGCTCAGTCTATTAGACGTCTGACTCTTGATCTCAGCTCAGGTCATGATCTTCCGGTTCTTGAGTTCGAGCCCCATGTCAGGTTCTGTGCTGGCGGTGCAGAGCCTGCTTGAGATTCTCTTTCTCCCTCACTCTCTGCCACTCCCCCCTCTCTATCATCCCCTCCCCCTCTCTCTTTCAAAATAAATTTTTTAAAAAAACCTCTCTCTTCCAAAAAAAAAAAAAAAAAAAAGACTCCCAGCATGGAGAGCAGGCATGTGATCAGCTGTGCCTCGTTCAGGCCCCTGCTGTCTGGGACCACCAGGCGGGTGGAATTAGGTTTGAGCCCACTCTGATCTCCATGGTGTGAAGGGTTAGCAAGAGGCAGGCAAAGGGGACTGACTCCTTGCCAAGACTGTACCCACGAGTAAATTCCCCAAAAGGGGCAGCTTTCAGACACAAGGGAGACGCCGGAAACCCAGTCCCACACATGTGCAGTCTGGCTGTTTGGTTTAAAAGTCATTTTGTTGTCCACCACTCAGCTCCTGCTGGCAGAGAGCGTGGATGGGGAAGCCTGGGCCTTTGGGTCAGTGAGATTGTCTGAAATCCTGGTGTTCAATCAGCATCACACTCGGTGTCCTGGCTCCACCTCGTCCCCTTCTGCTGAGTTCCAGGCTCCAGGGCTAAGCAGCACATCCTTGGCACTTGGTGAAGGCACGCTGCATGCAGAAGGCGAACAACACCCACCTTTCTCCCGGAACATTTAGACTCTGGGGGAGACGGCGCTTAGGCTGACCCTTTGGTACACCACCTTCTTTCCATCCGCATAATGGGAATGAGACCCCTCGCTCATCAGCCACCATGATGGTGTGGGGGGCCTACGCCATGTGCTCGGAACGTAATTGGAAAAGGCACGAGGGACAGTGAAGGTGTTATTACTATTATTATTGACCATAAAATACTCGACAAATGATTGCAGATCTGCAGGCGAGGAGGAGTCTTCCTTCCTGGGGAGAGATTTGAGGGCTGGTTTAAGATTCTTTTGGAGCCACAAGCCCCAGCAGAGGGAGCAGGCTCTGTGGAAGCCTTGAGGAGCAGAGCTGTTGGGGTTGGGAAGTCTTTGATTACCTACATCTGTTTTTATGGAAACTTCTGGGAGCCGTGGAGGGGAGAGGGAAGTATAAACAGCGCGGCGTCAGCGGCCTCCTCGCCAGATTGTTGATGGGGAATCGCCCGCGAAGGCCTGGCCTTCGATCTGCGGCAGGAGTTATTAAATGATACGAGCGCAGAGAGCCGGATGGAGCCGCAGGAGACGAATCAGGGCTTTATGCCCCTCGGTTCTGTGCAGCAAAAGAAAATAACCCCGTTAAGTGTGAATTAATTGGCTCCGGTAATTGGCGCGTGGCGCTGCCTCTGGCCTCCTGGTGGGCTGCGGGGGATCCGGGGCCCGTCCACGGCGGCGGAAGCCATAAGGCCCGCGAGCAGGGTGGGAGTCCACGCAGGTCCACGCCGCTGATGAACTGCTTCCGCCGCCCCGTGCCCAGGCTGCTTGGAGGGGCGCTCACTTCTGGCGGGCGTGCAGGTGAGTCCGCAGCCGCACCAGACCTGCCCGCCTGGCACTGGCCTTCTTGCCCCTCAGTTGGGGGCTTCCATCTTTGTTTTCACTGGCATCTGGTTGCTGCAAGAGGCTGGGTCTTAGGCAGGGCTGCAGGACGGACACACACACACACACCCACACACACACCCCACACTGTTCAGCTCCAGAGAGGCGATCTCCGGAGAGCTGATGGAGTCTGCCCAGTGTAGTCCTGATCTTCTAGTCATGGCTATTACACACAGTTGTCCATGTTGCGCACTGCACTCCCTTTGCTATGCCATGTGCCCTGGGACTGTACTCGCTCAGGGAGGCACCTTTCCCAAAGGGCACCATGCCAGCTATCAGAGACGCGCTTCTGGCCCTGACCATACTCCACACCTAGCAGCCACACCCCGTTATAGCCCCTGCCCGGCACACACCACACTCCTTTCTGTGGTGCTCTTTGCCTCTCTGCACACCAGAGCAGTGTCCACCCTTCGAAGCCCCTACAAGCAGCACCTCCCTCCCAGCTTTTTCTGTTGTGTTTTCCTGTTGCTCCCTGCCTCCTTCTGGAAAGAGTACCTCCTCCCCTGCCCCCACCCCTGCTCACACACTTGCTCTTTAAGGGAACTGCTCCTCCCTCACTCCAGTCCCATGGGTCTGGCAGAGGCCACAACCACCTTCCCTGCCTGCACCTGATCCCTGCCTCAGTTGATTGGCCCCAGGTGGGCACACGACCGGAGCCAGAGCTCTTCCCCAGGCTGTTCTGAACCCTGCAGCTGGAAGGAGAGATTTGGTCCTTTTGTGAGTGGTAAGGATATATATAACAGCCTCCAGGGACCTTGCTTCCTTCCCTCGTGGAGAAGGCTGCCCTTGGAGAATTAAGGAAATGCAAAGACAGGCAGTCCTGGTCCCTCAGGCTGTGCCCTGGCCCAGAAATCTCTTCCTGCTGAGGGCCTGTCACTGGACACCTAAGGGGTTGCATTGCCCTCTCAGGCCTGGAACTCATGCCTATGTGAGGATGGTGGGCCTCCCAGGATCCTGAGAGGGGTGTGCTGGGAACGTGCGTCGAAGGTGTAGCAAAGCCCGTGCTCTCCCACCCAGACAGCCTGCTGTGCTCCAGCTCCCCTTCCTTCCCCTTCGGATGGGCACAGACAAAACACACCATTGAAAAGAGCGCATGGAATGTTCTAGAGAATTCCCAGGGCTGTTGGCAGCCCTTCTCACCCATGTATCCAAGGGCCCGGCTGGAGCACGCATGTGGGCAGGGCCTCTGGGCTGTGGACCTGTGAGGATTGTCCACGGGGTTGTGGCTCTGTGCCCCACACTTCCAACAAAGGGACCCCTTGGGGTCAGTGGGACCTCAGCCTCTCTGTTCTCTGATCTGTTTTCCAGGAGGGAGTGGCAGGAGCAGTGCTCTGGGCCCCGTGGACGTTGGCGATGTCCGTGCCGTAGGTGTCCAGGTAATGACCAAAAAGCCTGAGGTGCTGAGGCTCAGACCGCTAGAACTGGACCAAGGCGGGGTCAAGTGATGGTTCTGCCACTTGCGCCTCTAAGAGCTCGTGCAAGTCACTTACCCCTCGCAGCCTCAGGGTCCCTCTGACAACTGGGCTCAGTCAGGACAAAGCAAGCTAATGTGGGAGAAAGCCAGCCCCTGGTGCATGCTGTCATCTCCTTCAGGAGGCAGGCGCTGTTCTTGCGGCTCTTGGCCCATTCCCGACCAGGTGCACCCTCCACTTGCCCGACAAAATGCCTCGAGCCAGAGAGGTGGCAGCCTGAGGTACTGGCCAGACAGCCCCTCCCACGGGAAGTCCTCTGGGCACCCGCCCTTCACCTAGGAGCCACAGGAGGACAAGGGGACATCTGCCCTCCCTGCTTCTGCACTGGGAGGCAGCCCCCCAGCGACACCCCGCCCCCGCCCCGTGCAGGCAGAATTAGATGCAGCCTGCGGAAATTATAGGCTGAGCAATATGTTGAAAAGTGTCCAATTGTGTCTACAATGTAGCAGATGTCTGCATTGCCTCCCACAGAAGTAGTGTCAGAACTTTGCTCTGTGGCACCCGGAGCCTGTGAGGAGTCCCATGTGTTTAAAAAGCCAGCAAACCAGAGGGCTTCCCACCAGACACGCAGACACCCGCTCTCCCACTGCAGGGTCTTGGCACCTCAGAGCCTAAAGGGCTCTCTCCCCCAGCTGACCATCCTCCAACAGATTCTCGCAGCTCTTAGAATAAAATCCAACTCCTTTCCAGGGTTCCGGCTGCCTCTCCCTCCTGCTCCCCTGGACTCCCATACTCCAGCCACTCCAAACTTTTGCCTTCCAGAACCTACCACACTAATCTCTACCAAAGGCCCTTTGCATTTGCTGTTTCCTGGCAGGAGAGCTTGTCCCCCAGGCATTGGCATGAATGTCTCTTTCTCCCTGTAAGAGCCCTTCCTGACCTTACCGCAGTCACTCTGTTGCCTGCCCTGCTTTGTTTTCATGAGCTCCCTTTTTTCCACCTTTATTTGTCCCATGCTTTATTTGTGTGTTGGCCACCTGTATCCTTGCAGCCAGACGTGGCCTCTGTGACAGCAGGGGGGCTGAGTGTGCCCTCAGACCCACAGCTCAGTAGCTGTCCCCTGAGTGGAGGGGGACCAAGCCTCAGCCACTCCCACTCTCAGACGGGGACATGTCTCTCGAACCTCTGATGGGGCAGCCTGTACCCTCTGCAGATTCTTTCCTGTACCGCCTGCTTGCTGACTCTTGGTAGAGCCCATGACATTGTTTTGCAGCTCTGATCTGAGCTGCTAAGATCAGCCGATCTCTGTCCCTACTACCAGCTGGCCCTGCAGGCTGCTCTCCTCTACCCTGAAAGAGACCCACAGCCCCGCAGAGACACAGACGCAAGGTAGGGCACCTTGGCCTTCACTAGGGGCGGAAGTTGTTTCTGCCCTGCTGTTCCTGGGTAATGTCCATTTGAGAAACCTCTTCCCACTTTCGGTCTAAGTGGTTCAGGTGGGGCTTTTTCCGTGGCCCTCCCTAGTTGCAAGGTGAGCCTGTGGGATAGTCCTTGCTAGTCAGAGATTTCCTTTCCCTTGGATGTAAGGTCAGCCCTGGAATGGCCATATGATGCAAGCTAAGACCAAGGAGGGCTTTTATTACACTATCAGTATGTAATTGCCATTGTCATACGTGTTGCTCTGGAGAAGGGTGGAGTTTTGATGACAGCCCTAAGGGGAGATGTGAGTGGCTGGGTGCAGGGGTATGGGGGCATGTAAGGGAAGGCTTCCTGTGGAGGTGAGCTTTGACCTGATACCTGAAGGATATGTAGGAATTGCCTAGGAGAAGCGGCAAGGGAGTGAAGAGAATCCAGACAACAGTGAGAACAGTGTGTGCAAAGGCCCTGTGGCAAGTGTGAGCATGTTCTAGAAACTAAAGGTGGGTATGGCTGGGGTGTGGAGCACAGGAGGTGAGAATAAGGAAAGGCTGAGGGTTCGGTGAGTCCAGACTCTGCAGAGCCTTGTAAGCTGGTCTCTGGAAAGGCCCTGAAGTTTAAAGTGCATGTGTTTGGAGGGGAGAGTCTGGGAGCTGTGTCTTGCTGGCTACTGTGTGTCTATAGCTGCTGTGTGAAGATTCTTCTAAACTTCAGCCCTCAAAGGGGTGGACCGAGTCTGTGGTGGCCCTGAGCGTTCTTCTAGATGCCCTGACTACCCTCTGAGACCACCGACCAAAAGGTTCCTCCTTTCCTCTTTGGCTCTACCCCATCCTGTAGTCTTTCAGTCCCCTCCCCTCATCCAGCCAGCAGAATCAAAGGTGCCAGCTGGCTGGGCTCTCCATTGAGGGCCTGGGAGCAGGGCCCGGGCAGAGCCGGGACAGCACTCCTTCCCACTGCACACACCTTCACCAGGCACACCCCACCCCAAACACACCTCTGGGGTGTGGCTTCCACGTCCATCGAATGGGGAAGTAATCCCACCCGGCCATCCTTACTCAGGCCTGGGAGGCCCAGGGGAACAACAAGGCTGAAAGGTATGTGGAGGTGCATTAAACTTCTCCTAAAGTAAGAGAAGGAGATGGGGAGGGGGAGATGTAGGGAATGGCAGTACTGAGGTTGTACTAACCAGGGGGCAAGCCTGGGCTGCCCCAAGGAGGAGGGCCCACAGGGTGCAGGCTGTGAGGGGGCAGGCCTGAGGGCTATCCCTGTGGGGCACCCTTCGGAAGCCTGAACAGAGAGGCCACCCTTGTGAGCACGTTACTGAACCAGGGTCGCGTTGTTCTCGTCCTTGATTCTGGGTTCTCATCTCATTTAGCCACTCGCTGGGGTCCTTGGGCTGAGAACTGCTTAGACTCTTTGGGAACAAGGGGATTTCATGTGGGAAAAGACAAGAAAGGCTCCAGCCCGTTCCCGCGGTGGTGGAGGGAGACATATGGTCTCTTCCTGACACATTCCGGGTATGAATTTCCTGGGACTGCTGTAACCAATTACCACAAACATGGTGGCCCGAGGACAACAGATCTGTTCTGTCATACTTGTGGAGGTTATCAGCCCGAAATCAAGGGGCCAGTGGGGCCACACTCCCTCTGAAGGCTCTTCGGGGGAAATCCTTCTTGCCTCTTCCAGCTTCTGTGGGCTCCCCCAAACCCTTGGCTCTCCTCGGCTTGTAGCTGCATTGTTTCAATTTCTGCCTCCACCTTCTTCCCCACGTGTGTCTCTGTGTCTCTCTCCCGTCTCCCCCTCCTTCTAGGGACACCAGTCATTGGATTTAGGACCCACCCTACTCCAGCATGACCTTGGCTTAACTTCATTACATCTGCAAAGACTCTACTTCCAAATAAGGTCGCATGCACAGATATTGGGGTAAGGACTTCAGCACATCTTTTTTTGGGGGGAACACAATTCAACCCACAATATCCCCCATCCAGAAGTCATCTGGGGAGAAGTGGGCTCAGCCTCAGTGTTGACTGAGTGGAGCCATTATTGCCCTTGAAACAGTTAAGCAGAATCTCCCAGAACTGGAGAAGCACTACCTGTGAGGCGGCCTCCGCACCTTCTGATGCATGTGAGGAGGAGTCGTCTCCCAAGCATGGGAGCAGGTGCCAAAGTTGGGCACTGAGGCACGAACCCACGGACAGGGTGGCTCCAGGTAGACACACTCTGGGCCCCCAAGTGCAGGGTCAGAAGGAGCAGGCCCACGCCTCCTGACTGGAGAGCAGGAGGAGAACAGGGTGCAGGATTCAGTGTAAGTGTGAATCTGTTGCCTAGACACGTGTGCATGTGGGCACATGGAAATAGGGCTGGGATAGACATCCCCAAAGATGTCAGGATGATGGGGAGGAAGAGCAGGGCCTTTAGCCTTATCTGTGACATTGTTATTGTTTTGCCGGGAGACTATCTTTATAAATAATTTAAAAGAACAGCCATAACCTCCACTAGCCATAGGTGACTTCCAGATCAGGCCACGTCCTTCTTTTCTCCCTTGTACCCTGGGAGTCTGGAAATAGCCCTGAGGTCCAGGTCTTGGGCCCCAGATGCACGGAGGAGGGGTGTGGTGAGAAGGATTGGAAAGAGGGCCCAGCCAGCCATGGCACATATACATATCTGCCCTTGAGGTTGGGCCGCCATGTTCCTCACCTGAGCCATGTTCTAGCCCCTGACAGGGGCAGAAAGTGCAAGACCTATAGCTTGGTTTGGGAAAAGGGGGTCTACCACTCCTGGTTTCTGAGCTCACACAGCCTGGAAATAGCCTTCTAGGCCACTGCTCCGGAACATTCTAATCGTCCTCTATGGTGAGTGGGATGGCCAGCCTAGAAGGGACTTGGCCTGTTCTGGGCGACTGCCCTGAGGAAGTGCCCAGCCTGATCCCGAGGGAAGATCTGGAGACCATCAAACATGTCAGCGCAAAGTTCTGAGGACTTTGACACTTTTCCTCGCAAGCTACAGAAGATAAGAGAGTATGGATATCTGAATCCAGAATGCCTCGTCTTCAGATTTCACCTGGCTGATGTCTAGTTTAATCTAGTCGTATAAAAAACTGGGAAGGGAGCCCCTCTGACACTCGTGTAACTAGAACTCCCAATTAACCAGCCCTTCTGCATATCCACACCACAGTGAAAACATCCTTGTGGCCCCACGGATCTGCAGGCTCATGGAGCATCTGCTGAATTATCAACAAGACATTTAAAAAGTTCCATGTACATTCAGTATGCTATTACTTACATAACTGCTTGGTTGGTTTGTTTTTGAAAATGGTCATGCGATCCCTAGTGGCTGTATTAACAAGGCAGCCGTGAGGGGCTCAGAGCTGCCGCTCGTTCTGGGAAACGCGTACAGAAAGGTGGTCATCGACCAGTGCTCTGGTATTACCAACACTCCAGGATTACAGGTCATGACTGTTTACTTGAAGGGACTTTAGGTTCCTATTTGACAAATGAAAACACACACTGATTATGCTGCAGTGAGCTAAGTGATCCAACCTCGGATAAGAATCGAGAGATGGCCTGAAACAGGCCCAGTCCCAACATCCAATTAGAACGAAGAGGGGCTTGGGTGTGTGTAAGGGGTGTGTGTGTGTGTGTGTGTGTGTGTGTGTGTGCGCGCACATGTGCATGTGTGCCTTTGTATGTGTGGAAGGGCCAGTGGAAATCTGGGGTATCAGTGTGTGTGTAAGGGAGTTGTTGCTAGGGTTTGGTGCATGTATATGTGGTCTCTGTATCACTCAGCTCGGGCCACCATGACAAAATATACAGACTGAGTGGCTTAGACAACAGACATTTATTCCTCACAGTTCTGGCGGCTGGAAACTCGAGATCAGGCACGTGTTCTCTCTGGGTACGCACATCCATGGTGTCTCTCTATGTGACCTAATCTCATCTTATAAGGACACCAGTCAGATTGGATTAGGGCCCCCTAATGGCCTCAGTTTAACTTAATTACCTCTTCATTAAAGGCCCTGTCTCCAAAGGCAGTCGCATTCTGAGATACTGGGGGTAAGGTTTCAACATATGATTTTTTTGCAGGGGGGGGGGGGGGGGGGCACAGTTCAGCTCATAGCACCTAGTTGTGTGCGTGTGTGGGGTTGGCGTGTGGGTGTGCATGGAGTTGGTCAGTGGGTGGCCTTCACCCCTCCTGCCCCCCCACCCCGCCCCCATGCTACCTCTGGTTACAGGAGCTGCTCTGGAGAATCAGGGCAGGTGCTTTGATTATCAGCAGACAACACCCTATTGTCCCAACTGGGACATACATTGTATTATTTTCTGTAAATTTAAAATTTTGTGTAATGTGACTCTGGTGCCCATCCCACCTGCCTGTGAGAGACTTTCTTCCTTTTGGGTCTCTCCATCCTTCAGTATCACGCAAAGTGCTCAGTATCTTTACATGAACATTTGGGGGTACCTCCAGTCTTGGGGTTGCTCTGGTTACCTCGAGATGCCCCCTGCTGGCCTTGGGAGTCTCCACTGCTCCCCTGGGCATGGCGTTTTTAGAGCTCAGAGCCTCCAGGCCGAGGCCCAACTGCACCCTCTCCTCGATGAGGTCCTGACAGGTGCTGAGGTAGAAGCCAGTGGCTCTGGAATCTGAGCCCCTCTAACTTGGCCAGGCCTGGGAACATCCACCATCCCCTCCCTGCTCTTGGTTCTCTCCTCCATCGCCCCGGGATACCCAGGAACTCCTATACTGCTGTGCACAGGGCTGTGGCCAGGGAATGAGCAGCTGTGGGGGAAGCAGGGAGTGGTGGGGACTGGTGCCCACTGGACAGGCAGCTCTGCGGAGGCCCCTCAACAACCAAGTGCGACTGTGGTGGTGTGGATTCAGCAGGGGCCAACGCTATCAGAGCCTTTCATTTTCTCAGAGAAGCAGGGAATGTTTCATTTTTAATGTAATTTCTCCCAATTTTTGAACACCGGCAACTTGTGTGCTAATCAGATGTATCCCCTGGGAGAAGAGCCCCTGGGAGAAGAATTCGAGCACCAGGCCTGGGCACTGAAGGGGGTTTTTGGTGGTGGAAGGGCACAGCTGGCTTCTGAAAGGAGTTATGCAGAGCACAGGGAATAAGGGACTGAGACCCCAGCCTCGCTCTAAGGAACTTCCCTCCTATACCCAGGAGGGATCTCAGGTGGGAGAGGGGAGGTGGCTGGCTGGAGAGCACACTGGGGCTTGGTGACAGCTGGGACTGAACGTGTCACCTGACTCTCCCACCAGCCACCCAGTTCACCAGCAGCGGCTGTGTGAAGGTGAGGACAGGGGTCACTTTGGGGCCCTGACCGCAGATACCCTGTTGTATTTTCAGAGCAATAGCCTGGTGGATGGGAGACAGGGCTGGTGGAGGTGGGATGAGCCTGCCCTTCCTGGGCCCCATAGGGTCACCCCGGGACTGGGACACATCACACTCCCCCATCTGCTGCACCACTTGGGGCTGGAGGTGGAGCAGGCCCAGTGGATTCAGTACCCCAGAGGCGGCAGGAGGGCCCTGAAGAGGCAATGCTTGATGTTGTTGTCATCCCAGCGTGGCTCCGGGTGTGGCTGCCACTGAGCACAGTGGGCCCTGGGCTGTGTCCTCTCCCTCACCACACCTCAGCCGCCGAGCTTTTGTGCCTTTAGCAGCCTGTGCAGAGCACATCCCAGCCCCAGATCTTGCGCTTGCCAGGTCACCCTTCCTCCAGACTGTCACATGACTGGTCCCTTCTTCACATTGTGGAGGCATCACTCCCCAGACCATCCTTCCCTTGTCTCCTTCTCTTCCCTGTTATATCACTTGTGTTATCTGCATAGGACATACTGCTCTGCAAATGTATCTTGTTTGTTGTGACCTTCCTGCCCCTGGAATATCAGCTCAGTGAATTCAGGGGTCTTGGACTATTTGTTTCACTGCTCTGTCCCCAGTGCCTAGAATAGTGTCCTGTACCTTGCAAGTACTCACTAATTATGTATTCAGTGAATGATGTATAGTGGATTGATGGATTGGTGATGGATGGAGGGATAGAAAGGGACGGATGGATGGATAGGGATGGATGGAGGGATGGAAAGGGACGGATGGATGGAGGGATGGATAGGGATGGATGGTGAACGGATAGATGGATGGTTGAATGGATAGATGGGGATGGATGAACAGATGGAAAGAGAGAGAGAGGGGAGGAGAGAAGGATGGGGTTGGTCCCGGGCAGTGGGGAGGTCAGCTATGTTGAGATAGCAGCCATGGCAGACTGGTTCAGGGGCCCCAGGCTTGGGCCTGTGGTGGATAGTAGGTGCTGTTGCTCAGAAGTAGTGCTCTGGCCCTGGTTGCTTTCCTAGGGCAGAGGAGGCAGCCAAATTTGGTGCCTGGGGCTTGGTCCAGTGCTACTTCTATCTCACTGGGCGACTTCAGGAAAGCCTCTGCTCCTCTGGGCTCGAGGACTTCCTTCATCATCCAGGAGTTACAGTCCCCAGGCTACCTTCCTCATAGGGTAGGGGAGGCTCAAAAAAGCTTCCATTTGCAGCTGCTCTGACAAGCTCAAAGACTGTCTTCCCAGAGGCACATGTGTCCAAGGAGGCAAGAATGAGTTTGTTCATGGTGGAATCATTTATGACAAACCATTGGAAATACCCTAAATGGTCAGCTACTCAAAGTGGGACCACACCCCCCCCCCAACTTATTGTTGGGTACTGGGCGGCACTAACGTGCTGGCCAGCCCCTATGGTGCCTGTGTGGACCCCAGAAAGGAGCCTCCTCTGAGCAGGTGAGTTACAAAGAGTTGCCCCTGCCTCTGGGCTGACAGAGCCACATCTGGCCAGAGAGCAAGGCTGATTTCAGCCCCCAGCCTCAGGACAGCAGCAACAGGAAGACCTCCAAGGCACCAGTTGCAGGGGAAAAGGCAAGTTGAGGAATAGTATGGTGCCATTTATAGGGAAAAAGCCCCAGAAAAATCTGTCTCTCTCTTCCATCTCTCTCTCTCTCTCCCTGTCTCTCTACCTATGTCTCTGTCATCTATATCTACCTATATGTATAGCATCATTCGTATCTATCTACCTATGTATCTACCTGTATCTATTGGTCAATCATCTATATCTATGTATGTACATACATATGTATGTATGCATATATCTATGTGAACACATATAGGATAAAAGTCTAGTCGTGACTCCCCAAACTGGGAAACAGTGGAGAGGTCCTGGGTGCAATGGGGTCAAAGGGATCATAGTCTTACTGCAGTGTTTTCATTTGTTATGAGGAAGCCACATTCAAGCATCAAGGGGGTGCTTAAACAATAGAACATCCTGGGCCCTCCTCAGCCCAGGTACCTGCTGGAATCAGAAGAGAAAGCCACGTCTATGGTCTGTGGTATTCAAATGGCACCACAAGCGTCACTCCTTCCCCGCCAGTTGTCAGGAGAATTCTTCAGAGACCCATGAGGATGGGGGCGCTTTGTAGCCATGCGCTGACGGTGCTTTTATGAAGTTGGTTTAGAAGCTGTAACAAATTTGCTGGTAATGGTGTTTTGGTGAATGAGGCTGTTTTTAAAAACACTTAGCAAAGTTGCTAAAAATCACATTCATTCTGGGTAATTGAAACCCTAATGTGTTGCTGGCGTGGCAGTCATGGCATTTCCTGGGCACGTCACTGCAGGGGAGGGGGCCTCTGGTGCCTGCTGCCTACCCCACACCAAGGCCCTTTGGACTGGAGTGTGACCGCAGCTGTGATCCAGTGAGCTTCTGGCACTCCTCCCGCCCCTCCTGTTCCTCTGCTGACCTGGACACATGGAAGGCCAGGCCAGGCCCAGGTCCACTGTGGTCCACTCTGACCCTCCCTCCCTCTTTCTCTCCCTGTGCTTTCATTTATGCAATAGTATACAAGTGTACCCTAGGAAATACAGTGAAGAACCCATAAGTTTTAAACCCATAGGGTTAAAGTTCTTTTTGACTAGCACCAAACTCCCAAGAGGCTACCTCTGTGATCAGTTTAACCTGTGTCTTTTAGAGCAGGGTTTTTCAACATTGGCACTGCTCACATTTGGGGCTGGATGATTTTGTGTTATGGGAACTGTCCTGAGCTTTGTCAGATGTTTAGCCTCATAGCTGGCCTCCGCCTGCTGGGTGCCAGTCCCACCTCCTGCTGGTCGTGACAACCCAAAATACTCCAGACATTGCTACATGTCAGGGTGGGGTGGATATCACTTCCCGCTCTGAACCTCACCAGTTCTGCATCCAATTCCCAGCATGTGTTGGGGAGGCCCTGCCTCAACCAGCAAGGGATGTTCCAGCACCGGCCGGGAGCCCTGCCATTCAACTCAGTTCTCACAGTACCTCTTGGGATGCCAGTGTCGATGTCACAGATCACGGGCTCAGTCCTACAAAGCTGGCCCTTGTCCCCCCACTTCAGACACCAATCACAAGCCCAGTTGTCTCCTGTGCTTCTGATCCACTGGCTACACATTGGAGTTCCCACAACCTCCTCCTTGGCTTTGATCAGTTTGCTCGAGTGGTTCACAGAACTTGGAGAAGCATTTTATGTACTAGATCACTGATTTATTGTAACACGATAGAATTCAGGAACAGCCAGATGGAAGAGACGCACAGGAAGAGGTACAGGGAAGGGGCTCAGAGTTCTCAAGTCTCTCCCCATGTGCCACACCCCCCAAATCTCCAGGGGCTCTCCTAACCCCGTTCTTTGGGTTCTTATGGAGGCTTCATTACATCGCTCTGACCTATTAAGTCACTGGCCATTGGGACTGATTCAACCTCCAGTCTCTCTCCCCTCCCTGGAGGTTCGGCGGGGGGGGGGGGGGTGCTGAAAGTTGCCACCCTCAAAATACAAGATTGGCTCCCTTGGTAACTGGCTCCCATTCTAGAGGTCACCAAGGGGCTTTCCCAAGGTCACCCGATTAACACAACAAAAGACACCTTTAAAGCTCACACCACTTAGGAAATTCCAAGGGTTTTGGGAGCTCTGTGTGGAAAACCCAGACAGAGACAGAATATATATGTCTTATTATAAATCACAGTATCACAGAAACACTGTGCAGCTGGTTGGTAATAATACTTTGTGGGGTGGTTTTGTTAAAACAAAACCCAAACCAAAATACAGTCCCGTAATATGCTTTTGTGTCATTCTTTATTCTCTAAGATTTCTCCAGAGTAGATCAGAAGAATGCGACTGCTGTATCGTAGAGCGTGTTTGTTTACCATGTTTACATACACCACAGAGTGCATCAGAGAGGCCCCAACTTCTACTCCCACCCTTGATATATGAGGGTATTTCCCACCACCCTCTCCAACACTTGGTGTTACCATACTTTTACCTTCTTGTCAATTTCGGGGGTGAAACATGGTGTCCCCTTACTCCACCCTCCTTTCCATTCACCGGTATTTGCACATTTGTCTGTGTACTCAGCACTAGTTAAGCCCCTCACGTATGTCAGGCTCTCTTCTGGGTTCTGGGGCCACGGTGTCAGGGATATAGAAGCAGCTCCTGTCCAATAGGAGGTGGGCATAGAGGCCAGGCTCAAGGTCAGGGCTTGCTGCCCAGAGGCAGCAAGGGTGGAGAGGAGAGAGTGTCCAGGCAGAGGGAGAAGAGGGCCAGGGCTGGTGGGCAGTGGAGCCTGTGACCAGCTGAGCAGGGTGACCACTTGTGGCCAGAGCCAGGGTCCTGTGGACCTGGCCACGGGAGCCCCTGAAGAGTCTGAGCCAAGGGGATCAGGCCCTCACAGAACCAGAGGAGCATGAATCTAGCATCTGGGCTGCTGGCCATGCCCATCTGAGTTTCCTGAGGCTGCCCTAACAAAGCGGCTGAAGATAACAGAAATGTATTCTCTCTCAGTTCTGGAGACCAGAAGTCCAAAAGCAAGGTGTCAGCAGGCCTGTGCTCCTTCTGTGCCTTGTCCAGGCCCTGGTGGCTCCCAGCTGGTGGCCGCATAACTCCAGTCTCCGTGTCTGGTCTGTCTCCATCCATGTCTTCCCTCTTGTCTTGTAAGCACACTTATCATTGATTTAAGGCCTGTCAGGGTAACCCAGGGTGAGCTCATCTGGAGAGCCTTAACATATCTGCCAAGACCCTTTTAACAAACAACGTCACATTTACAGCTTCCAGGACATGGCCTAGGTTTCTGGGGACCCACCAGTCACCCCACTACAGTGGCCATCTGGCCTTGCTGTGTGCCTGAAGCAGAGCAGAATGAGGCCGAGAGCACAGAGAAGCAGCAGGCCTAGTCCTTACCCCCATTTCCCTCACCCCAGGCCGGCCACCCCTGGGGAGGCAGGGCGGGAGCCCCTGCCCTGTCTGCCTTCACCTCCCTTGAAGCTTCAACTGCCTGTTTCCAGGTTGGAATCTGGCTTCGGGTTGCCAGAGTTTCTGAATGCGATTATCAAGACAACAAACACTCTGGATCTTTAAGTGAAAACTCTGGTTTTTATACATGGCCTCAAAACTTTTTTAAAACACCAGATAAACGATCATGGGCCAGCTCTGTCTCCATGGCCAGTTTGCCCTCTCTGTTCTAGAGGGACCATTACACGGCAGTCCTTGCCCACTCGCTCCGGTCGGGCTCACCCCACACCAGGCCACGTTGAGAACTTTCTCCTCATCTCAGTTAGACCTCAACTCCTGTGGGAAGTTCTTATTCTCCTCTGAGACTAAGCAGTGAATGCTTAGAGGCGAGGTCACCTGTCCAAGGTCAGATTGGGTGGAGCTGGAATTTGAACTCTGGCTGCTTGCTTCCTGAGCTGGTGGGTTTAAGAGCAAACATCACAAGGCAGTTGAGAATTCCTTAGAACTTCCTTGCTGGATTATGGGCTCCGTCTGCAACCCTGATCCATTTCCTGGAGGCATTTTGATCTTGGCGGTCTGGTCACCGTATCTGAACCTCAGTTCTCTCATCTGCCATGTGGAGCTAATGCTCCCCACCCTGATTACCTCATAGGACTCCTTGGGGGCGCCCGGCGAAACCGGGCCTGAGAAAGCACCTTGAGAAACAACCAGCGCTGTGCACAGGGAGGGAGGCACCATTAACTATAGGGTAATTCTGTTCCCGAGGCTCCTGTTGCTAATCCAGACCTCTGAGGGCCACAGCGCTGATCTTTTCTCATCCTCCTTGGCTAATTTTCCCAAACATCAGGCAGCTAGGCGAAAAGCTGCATTTTCAGATGTAAATTTTTCTCTGAACCACGGAAGCTTTAAAACCACCAGATGAAGTATAGAAAGTGCTTGACAATTTCTTGAAGCATCTCTCGTTCTCTGGGTTGGAATATCATGCATGAGTATATGTGTGTGTTGTGTGTTTTTTTTAATCCCGCTATCATGAGCAGCAGGTAGCAAAATGTTGATCTTTAATGTGTTAGTAAAACAGCATACATTTGAATATTGGCTTTTTCTGCCATCTGTACCAGTTGACACTGTTTCTCATACCAGCTTATTACATTTCTTGTACAAACATAACTTTTGGGTGTCTCTGTTGATTTATGCTATAGTTGCTCTGGTATTTGTGTTAAAATAGCATTTTAAAACTTATAAAATATTGCTATTTATTCCGTCCTTGATTCTTTGCCATTTGACAAGCGCTGGAACAGCATGCGATTCCCGAGGACTACATTTTCGGCTGTGGTTGTGTTGGAGGGGCAGCGGGCTGGGGGCAGGCAAGCCCACAGCTACACAGGTTCAGGGTCCAGCTGGGCCCTCCTATGGTGCTGAGCTCACAAACGCCCCTAGGCAGATTCTCCAGGGTTATTTTCAACTCCAAATGAGACAAAAACACCAAAGGGGGGGTGGTGAGGGGAGGGAGTCTTCATAAAGCTGGATTTGCTCAGTTTGAAGAACTTTTTATTCCTTAATTCTGTCCTCTTTCCCTTCCTCATGTCAAAATGTCCTTTCTTAGGTGAATTGAAGAAGATTTTGGATGACAGCTTTTGGGTTGTTGTTGTTTTTTTTTTTTTTTTTCCCTCTCCAATAGCTTTCCTTGGCAAAATCATGAGTTCTCTAGTTGGTTTGGGGGAGTAGCTTTAGCGATCTGCCAAGTCGACAGCTCTGGGGCCCACTTGTGCAAAGCTGGGTGGGGGCTGAGCCCTCTGCCAGATTCTATCGCCGTAGAGGCGGTGGATGGGGCTGAGGCTGGGGCTGGGCTGGGCTGGGTGTCCTCACCTTCCAGGGGGGAGGCTCTGTCGCAGCGGAGGGAGCCTGCAGCCGGCTGGCGCATAGATGAGGCATTCTGCCACTCTAAAAAAAAAATCTGTGCAAACTGCCACAGATGGAGGAAGAGCCAGTATCCAAATTGGAGGCTGTTTCGCTAACACGTTAAAGATTAACGTGTTTTTACTGGCTGCCGCATGCTATAGCAAGATGAGTTTTCTTTTTAAAAAGGAAGGAGAAGAAAAAGAAATAGGAAGAAAAGAAGAAGCAGGAGGAGCAGCAGCCTGTTTAGAACCAGTGCTGGGGTGGGGGTGCGGGGCAGCCCCTCCTGCCTTCTTCGGTGCCCTCCACCCGAGGGAGCCCAAGGGTTCCGAACACAGCCCCCATCTCCAGCTTGAACGCCCTTGCCCCTTTGTGCAGAGATATTCAGCCCACCTCCGTGCCCCTTATATAGGCTGTGCATCCTTCCTTCTGGCTGGCAGATTCCAGTTCCCTTTTGTTAAGGCTCAAGTTTTGAAGGCATGTTGAACCCAGTTTGAGGTGGTATAATGATATACCACCCAAGTATAATGATGACAACTAAAGTTTCTTGCGGTCTTGACATCCGTGCTCAGCACTCCCCTATGATGTCCTGCGGGATACCCGTGAGAGGCACTCCAATTGCCCTCATTTTATACAAGGGGAAATTGAGGCATAGACAGGTTAAGTGACTTGCCTAGGGCCACACAGCTGAAAAGTGAGGTTTGAGTCCAGGCAGAGGGGTCCAGAGTCAGTCTCTGACTCTTGCAGCAAAGGTTAGCTGCTCCCTCCTACCTCTCGCTCCTGGCCAACCAGACCCCCTCTTCCCTGGGCTTCACACCCAGTTCACATTCTTATCCCAGAGGCAGAAGGGTGCAACTCTTATTTCTTCCTTAATTCCCAGCCTGGCCTTAAGGACAGAGCAGAGGTTCTGTGGGTCTTCATGGGTTGAAGTGGGGCTTAATTTTAACTTTTGCAACAAGGGACACAAGGTGGGGAACTGGTCAGGGAGATCTAACATGTAATAGGTGTAATGGTAGAAAGCCTGATAAACAGAACTGACAGCTCCCATCAGGCCAGTGTGTGTGTGTGCGTGTGTGTGTGCGCGTGTGTGCGTGTGAATGGAGGCTGTCCGGAGGCCTGGGGTCCAGTCCTAGTTGTTTTCTTCTTACAGATGCTTTGGGCTGACTCCCCAGCATAAGGACGCTCCTGAGCCATCTCCTGATAGGTGCCCTCCGTAGGAGCCTCTGGGCCTGGCACCTTCCCATGATCAGTGGTAGTAATTCAGCTGACTTTACCCTGGGGCAGAAGGGTCCAGGAAAACTGGGATCTGGGGCTTGCAACGGCAAAGAAGTGCCTTCCAGTGGGGAGAGGAAGGTGGGGTGGCGAGGTGGGGGACATCCCCTTACTCATCGTCACCCTGGGGATGCCACTGAGGAGTAAGGCCCTTGACAAGCTCATCTCTGTGGGTTAGGGCCATCCATTACAGGGACAGTGGTGGCTCATCACACAGGCCAGGCTAGGACGGGGGGAACATTAATGGTTGCTCCTTAGTCTAGTGAAACAGAGTCAGGATCAGCCCTCAAAGATTCAAGAACACTGGTATTTGTGAAAGCTCTCTCCACCCAACCCCCAGGGGCAGCCCGGGTGGGAAGATTTCTGGCAGGCGGCCCCAAGACAGGCAGCAAGAATGCTATGGAAACTGGCTAATCTGGCTAAGCCAGGCCCTTGCCACTCCCTCTGTGCATGGCCTTGTACAAGCTGCAGCCTTGGTTTCTTTATCTCTTTAATGGGCACACTGGTGATCCCAGAGATTACTGCTTCGTGTGTCTGGACTCAGATTCCACTGAACACTTCTCCCTAGAGTGGTCCTGGCAGTGCCCAAGGATGGTTTGAAAAGGAGACACTCCAGCTATGGACACAAGAGGGTCATAGGAGGTAAGGACTCAGCAGGAGGAGCCTGGAAGCCCACTGTGCAGTTGCCCTAGAGCCTGGGCTCTCCAAGTGCCCCACTATCTCCTTCACATACCCCATGATGAACATCATTGGTGGTTTTTTATGAACACTGGCCTCTTGTCCTAGACTATAATCATCCCCTGCACCCAGAAGGTTTCCTGCACACAGCTGGGGTTGAATAAGTGTTTGCTGAATGAGCAATGGCTCTCAAGAGTCATGCCAACTGAGCCCCTGCACACAGGATCCCTGGGACCCCCATGCAGTCCACACCTCACTTGTCCCCAGGTCCCTGACCAAAAGGAGTCTGTGAACAAATACTTCCTGGGCCTGACCAGGAGCAAGAGAACAAGCAGAGGTTACATACCATGTGCCTAAGTGTTTGGTTTAGACCAAGCTTAGAATATACCATCATAAAGACCTGGAAAGCCAGGTTCCATTGCTGAAATCTCATACTCTTTGGAGCTCTGTGCTGGATCATGGCAGCTGGGGGACCCACTCTGGCCCTACCTCCCACCCACACTCCTCCTCTTCCTACCCTGTGCTCTGTGTTGTGCTTGTCCCACTATGCACAGAAACACCGCAGCCCGCACTGTCCCAGTGCTGACTCTCTTTCCCACAAACACTGCCCCTCAGCCGTCCCCCGGGGGCCTAGGGCAGACCTTCTCAATCTGGACACTACCGACACTTTGCGCCCAATAATTCTCTGTTGTGGGGCCATCCGGTGCATTGCACAATGTAAACAGCCTACACCCTCAGCCTTTACCCACCAGATGCCAGGAGCACCCCTCCTCCAGTTCTGAAAACCAAAATGTCTCTAGACATTGCTAAATGTCCCCCAGGGAACAAAGTCACTCCCAGCATCCCCTTAAGAACTACTGGCCTAGAGGTACACAGTCCTGAGTTCTGCTCAGGCCCCAGAAATAGGCCTAGGGCTGTTTGGGCAGGGCATTCCAGGTTGCTACGCACCCAGAGTGTGGTCAGGAAGGGGGCCCAGTCTTGGTGTGGGTGCATTCCCTTGGCCAGGTGGAATTCTCACCTGGTGTTGAGGGACTGGCCAGATGTAGGCTGTCTAAGGGCCGTGCCATCTGCTTGCACACCCCCAGTGACATGGGGCCCACGGAGGCAGCTGGTTCTCTCGTGCCCAGCTCTGACTGGTTCAACATGCCTTCAAAATAAAACCGAAACCCTTCCCCTTTCCCCCAGCCCCCAGCAGCCAGCCCTGATCCTGGAGGATAAGTGGCTCTCTCCTCCCTGACTGCCTGTAGTCTTTTGGGCTCTGTGGCCCCTAGGTGACCCCTCGAGTAGGCTCCTTGTCCTCACTGAAGGCCCTGATTCCTTCAGTGTGCAGCCAGGGTGTTGTGTGGCCACTCCAGGTGCCCAGAATAAGTCTTGGCAGTGCATGGGTGAATGATGCTTATTTGAATAGTTCCAAGCACCTTACATTATGTACTTAGAAAAAATAGCAGCACATCAGGCCTAGGATGTCACTGGTGTCTTAAGGGAGGGTGGGAGTTTAGGGGCGCTTGGGTGGCTCAATCAGTTAAGCATTCAACTCTTGATTTTGGCTCAGGTCATGATCTCAGCATTGTGGGACTGAGCCCCACATCAGGCTCTGCGCTGCTTGGGATTCTCTCTCTCTCTCTCTCTCTGCTTCTCCCCCACCCCCAATAAATAAATAAACATTTTTTAAAGAAAGGAAGGATGGGAACTTAGAAGCATTGCCTTCCTACTGGCCAAAGATAGCACAATTTGAGTATCAGGAATGATGGTTGCAGTGGATAGAAATGAATGAACAATGCTTAAATCTGTGACTTTATAGTGACACTTAAAACAAAGGGAAACTTCACAGGTCCCCTTTGGAGAGGACGAGTGTGCATTAGGTTTGCCTTGAGTGTCCTAGTTTATGCCTGTTGCCCTTTCACTCAAAGAACTGTCCTACTTTTCATGATACGTTCACGATGAATTATATCCTCACCCGTGCCTCTGCAGGATGCAGGCTAACTAAATTGTTATTTTGAAAACTGGTAAATAAAGCAAATGAATGCAGCATTATCCTACCTTTATTCTCCAAACTAGACCTCAGGGGGACCAAATAATTTTTGACGTAACAGGAGCAAGTCCAGCTTCACAGAGCAGATAAGCTCACGAGGAGAGAGCCCAGTGGCGAGGACACATCAGGGGGCTGGCCCCACATGGGGGTTGCTGGGGTTGAACAAGAGACCCTTGCTGAGACGGCAGATGCCAACCACGTTGTCAGAGACATGAGCTCAGGGCCTCCTAGTACCCATCACCCTATGCTGGAGCTTACAGCTGTGTTCACTCTTGAATGTAAGATCCCATGAACAGGCATAAAAAGGACAGATGTAAAGCCCAACATCTGGGCCCCATCCAGTGTATGATGCAGAGGGGGAACTTGCTCAATAAGGAGTTATGTGTAAAACTGAGTGCTGGGTATTCAGCCACAGGCAGCCAATGTGGGTCTACAGAACAAGAACTGACAAGAGAGCCAGTGCTCAATTTGGTTGCATGAACAGAAGCACGGTGTCTGAGACAAGGGAAGTGAAAGCTTTCTTCCTGCTAGGCTCCCCAAAGCACAGCTGAAGTCCTGGCCCTGTCTATGGAAGGATGCACAAAAGGTATCAAGGTTCTGATAGTGTTCAAATGACTTCAGGGACAAGGACTGAGGAAGCTAGAAGCCCACCCTGTCCACTGCCCAGAGGGGAGCAGAGTAAGTCAGACATGAGAAGTTTCTTTGCTGTTAGCTGAAACAGCCTGGGGCCCCTCATAGGGGGCACTCTGGCCTTGCTGCCAGGGACTGGGGGGAGGGGTGGGCAAGAGAAGGGAAGTGGGTGGGGAGGGACTGCATCCCTCCAGGCCTCCTTGGTGATATGAGTCTCTCTGAATTCATTTTCTAGGGCTGACATGATGAAGTGCCACAGGCTGGGTGACTTACACAACAGAAATTTATTTGCTCACACTTCGGCAGGAGAAAAGTCCAAGACTGGGTGTTGGCAGCCTTGGTTTCTACTGAGGTCTCTCTCCTTGGCGTGGAGATGACTAGTGTCTTCATACAGTCATCCCCTTGTCTGTGTCTGTGTCCTGATCTCTTCTCGTAAGGATGCTGGTCATACTGCATTCTGGCCCCGCAATGACCCCATTTATATGTAATTAGCTCTTACAAGACTCTATCCCCCAATACAGTCACGTTTTGAGGTCCTGGGGGCTAGGACTCCAGCACATGAATTTTGGAGAGGGTGCAACTCATCCCATAGCACTCCCTAAGCTGGTCCAGGGTATGGACTTGTCCAGAGAGGGTGGTCCCTGCCACCAGGAACGCCCAGCCTGTGCGGTTAGTGTTCTTGTACAACCTCAGCCCGCTCTCAGCCATGTTACCCCATGCAGCTGCTCCCTCAACGTGTCCTTGTCAGTTGGAGGGACTGGGTCCTCTCCTAGTGAATCTGCAGTGCTCGTGTTTCTGTCCGCAGAGCACCAGGCAGCATCCTTGACTCCACCCTCTTCCCCACTCCCAGTCAGCCTCTGTGTCTGTGACGATGCCTTCTCTGTCCCATCAGGATCTGTCCTGGGCCCCTGACAGGCACTGCTCACTGCCAGCCCCGCCCTCTCTGCTGTTCAGTCCAGCACTGGGCACCCGGACTCGGGCTTGTGCCGGGCATTGTCTTCTCCCATGACTGTCTCCTCCTCTGCCTGCCAGCCCAGGATGCCCTGCTTCCAGGACCCCTGTGAACCAGGACCCCCTGTCAGGACCACAGCCCCAGGTCCACCTGGGGTGGGTGAGGGCCGGGTATCGGATCCCCAGGACAAAGGCCCCCACAGTCCCCACCAGTGACTGAGGGAGTCCCCACACTGAGCACTGTGGAAGGAGGGCTCTGCTTTGATGCAACATTTGTTGGCTTTTTAATTTTTTTTTTTTTAGTGTTCAAGCTGTCAAAAAAGTATGTTTGCCGAGTCTGCATGTTTGTTTTGGATTGTTGTTCCCTAGAACAACATGGAAGGGGGTGGAAGTGCCTGTTCTGCACAAGCAGGAGGGTGGGCAGGGATGACTGCCCTGGCTGTGTTCCTGGAGGCAAGCACCTGGGCTTGAGGGACTGGGCAGCCCAAAGCTCGCTCCCCAGCCCTGCTGTCTGGGCCTCACGACCAGGGTGTGATGCGTGGGGGCAGAGTGGAGCCTGGCAGTGTCCCCCTGAAACCCACCGAGCCTCCCGCAGGCAGAGCTGGGTCTTGGTGGTGGCGCCTCCCCACTGCTCTTGCTTTCTGGCTGTTCTGCTTGCACCTACTCCCCTACTCTCTGTGGCAGCTGGGCTTAAGTGACACCTTGTGTCATCGGTTGTGAAACAGACCATTGCCGATACCAGATTTGAGAGAATAAAAGAAAGAAAACCAAGTGCACGTTGATCCTAAGATGCACTGTGATTCCAGCATGTTTGAGGGTGGGAGAAAGAAATCTGGTAACCATCTCTTTGCTCAACACACACTGGCTGCCGAGGGTCTTGTGGCCTCACCCACCCCCAGAAGCCCAGGAGGGGAACGAGAGGCAGACGGATAGTCCCAAACTGGGGAAACGGCCAGACCTGCAGAGGCCACAGCCCCCAGGCCCTGTGCCCATGCTGGAGGGGACTGAGCTGCTGGGAGGAGGGCAGGCCTTCTGGGATAGTGGCTCCACGCTGGGTCCTTCAGCTCCTGTGAGGTGCGGCAGCCCCGGGGTCCATGAGGTCTCTGCCTTCCGTTCCTGATCCTTTTGAACGGGAGGGGATTTTAACGTCGGGTCCCTGCAGCAGGACAGCTATGCTAGTGGGTGTGAGGATGGCCAGGCAAACAGAGGAAAGCCAGGACATGTGGGAAACATGGTGACAGGGTGGAGCTCTTGCCCCAGGCCTGCCTGAAGCCAGTACTTCCCCCTGCACTTTTTATTAACAGGAGCTAATATGTTTCTTTTATTGCTTTAATGTCAGTTTCACTTGGGCTTTCTAACTTGTAACAGAAAGCAATCCCACCCATGTACTGGAGTTGGATTCCCTTCTACCTTCCAGATGCCCTTCCTGAGTTTTACTGCAATCTTCTGCCTCAGTTTCCCCATCTGCGAAATGGGGATGACAGTAGTGCGTCTGCCATAAGGTTGTTGTGGTAATTTCATGAGTTAATACTTGGGAAGGGTCTGGAAGAGTGCCAGGGCATAGTAATTGCTGCATAAATGGGTGTGATTACTGCTGCTGGTATGATCATTTCAGTGCCTCCAGGCTGCCTGTGACTCAGCCCCAGACAGCCTCCGTCTGCCGACGTCTGCCGCGGGCCACACCTCCAGAACCACGATATAGAGAAACCTCTGAACTAGTGCTGGTTTAAATTTCCAATAATTTATCAAGAATCGAGAGCCAGATTTCCTCTGGGAAATATTGGTTCTTAGGTTTACAAAGTGTCTTGGTTGTAAATACCCATAAAAATGACACTTCGTTGGGCCGTATTTATTCCTAAGCTGGTCAAAAGATATTAGCACATCTGACTGTGTAAATCTGCCAGCCCCTGAATTCCTGCATGGCTCTCAGCATGCCCTCCAATCAGGGCACGAGAGAGCAGGATGTCCCAGCCAGGGCTGAGGACCCTGTGTAATGCGGGCGGGGGGGGGGGGGGGGGGGACCTTGCCTGGTGGCTGAGTCACGCAGGCAGAAATAGGGCAAGCTATGGCCTGGTCAGGGCAGACCTTTGCATGGAGTGGTCCCTGGGGCCAGGAGAGCCACAGTGAGAGGCCAGCTGGGTCTGACTGCCTGAGGGGGACTGGAATCGGCTGGAAGGAGCCAGGCTTCTGATTGTGGCTGAGAATGAGCTCATGCGAACAGTTATAGGAGCACCTTTTGAGAAGCAGCCCGGAAGGTCCTAGTGTTCTGACCGTGACTGCCTTTCATTCCCCCACATGTTTTACCTCTAGAGACACTCTTTCTGTCTCTCAGATGCTGCCTCCATGGACAGTGCCCCTCCAGGCCTTTGCCTAGGCTGTGCCCAGTGCCTAGAAAGCCCCCCTCTCCCCACCTATCCTGACTGTATTTACAGGTGGGATTCAACCCACGCCATCCTCTCTGATCTGCTGTAGCAATAATGACACCACCCAGCGATTTCTTCTTTCTTGTACACAAGAACAAACACAGTCTCCTCCGAGGCAGAGCCTGGGCTGGAAATCTCTTGGCCCTCTGAGCACCTAGGACAGAGCTGGCACACAGCCTGTCACCTGGTCAGCGTGTCCCTGATGGTGAAAACCAACACGACAGTAATTGTCACTATTTTCTGCCTGCCCCACATTGAACTGTTGCTGGCTACGGGGTGGTTATACTCATTTTGGAGATGCAGAAACTGAGGCTCAGAGAGACTAAGTGGCCAGCTAGCGACTAGCAGAGCTGGGACTGAAATGTGGGCCACAGTCCCGTCCAGCCTGGTATCTTCCTCTGTGGCTGTGTGCAAAGGGAAAAAACAGAGGAAATCGTTCCCGAAGTGACTCGGGTAATTCAGAGAGGGAGGGCTGCTGTTTAGGAAAACGGGGTTTGGCTGCTAACTTCAATCCTCTGTTTGAGTGTAGACATGGCTCCTGACATTGTGGCCAATTTCTAGATATTGATTTCTGCCTTGGGAAATACTGCGTTGTATGAAATGCAGAAATCTTACAGACATCTGTAAGCAGCAACTGACACAGGTGAATGTACACAGTTGGCATTCAATAAAGACTTGTACATGGTATCGATTAGCGAATGACACCAAGGCCCACTGCTCCACGTGGCCTGCGTGAAAACAATTCTCAGCCTCGTATAAAGTGCCCTATAAGGGCATCCGTCTCTGGGAGGGCAGCAGGGTTTTTAAGTGCAAGAAAGAGATCAAAACAAGAACGGTGTTAGGGGCAGCGTTTGGGTGGCCTGGGGAGAGGGCAGGGCTACTTGGACACGAGGTTTCATAGATAAGGAGCCCAGCGGGAGCCATCGAAAGAGCCTGGCCCTGCCCATTTCTGTGAAAGCCTCACCTTCCCAGGTAAGCACTGCCCACTCTCATTTGCCAGATTGCTGATAAATCATGAGTTCTTCCTCACACATAGACACTCTCTGCGTTTTTATTCCAAACATTTAACTTGCAGAGTTGACAGAAAGGCTATAGATTTCCCCCCAAATATCCATTTGCCTTGCCATTTATCTACTTCGATCTGAAATACAGAACATGATGGGTGCCCTAGGTAAATCAAGCATTTCCTGTCTTCCGAAATGGGTTTGCAAACGCTTATTTCATGCCATTACCATTTTTCTGTTTCTAACAGTAAATCAAAAAAGTATCGCCCATTCATCCACTTTAAAAGTAATGCCTTTCTTATGCGTGATTACACATACCCAGTGGAGATCTGTGTGTGTGCACTGTAAATCTACTCCTTTAAAAGGTTTCCCCTAAGTACACTAGTGACATAAATTGGTGTAGAGCAAATTTATTTATTTAATGGGTTTATTCTTTTAACTGGTCTGATAACCATTACTGTTCACTGTTTGGTTTGGGGGGAGGAGGGAGTTCTTATTAATGTATCTGATTTATTTCCATGGCAGATATTTATGGAAAAGGGCTCCCCTGGAAATGAGGGTGAGTGTAATTTATTGGTTTAGGAGGGTTATTCTTAACTGGCCCTCAGGCAACCCACATGGTGTTCATAGAAATCAGGAGAGTCTCTTAAAGTAATTGAAGAAGGAGATGCTGCAGACCACTGGGAGAGAATTTCGGAAGGCTGTTTTCGGACAAAAGTTTTCCTAAATGCTAAAATAAAGGAGCACAAGTCATAAAACCTGAGATGATTTAAAAAAAAAAAAAAAAGGAAGGAAGAAAAGAAGAGGAGAGAGAAAAACAGAGAGAGAGAGAGAGAAAAGAGAAGTGTCTCAATAATAACATCCCCAAAATGTTTTGGCAAATTGAAGAGAAAAGAGAATCTGCTAATCAGGCCCGTGTAAACTTGCTCGCTTTTGTAAATCTTGTTTGTAGCTCCTGATGGTGTTGGAGTGAAAGCAGACAGGCCCAGCTGGTGGAGGCGAGGGAGAGAAAAGCTGAATTTTTAGCAGATCAGGTTTATTTTTAGGCATTTAAGAGTATCTTTAGCTTCCCAATAAATGAGTCCATCAGAAGGCCGTATATGAAATAATCAAAATGTAAAAGTATGGAACAAAAATCTGAGGGCCCCCTGACTACGATGTGTACTGCAGGACCTCTCCGGCCCGGCAGGGATGAGGACAGCCAGCTTCCTGTCCCCTAGCCAGGCTGCCCAACCTTGCCTGCAGGTGGCTGCAGGGGCTCACGGGCCCTAGGCATGCTGTCCTCTAACACCTGCTCTTTCTGCATCCTTGCTCAAGGGCCAGTGAACCTGGACGGAAGGCCAGAGAACAGGGACCTTCTAGGAACTGAGAGCCTGGTTCGTGAGGGACGGGGCTGAGAGCTGCATGAGTGACCGTGGTCTAGAGCTTGCCTGGGAGGGAGCGGACAAGGCTGGGCCATCAGGAATGAGCCTTTCTGGATAGGGAAGAGGGGCGAGTCTCAGAGAATCTTTGGAATCCGAAAAGAATCTGAGGTCCTGAGGTCCTGCCCAGCAGAGGCCCTGAGGCTGATGATCAGAGGTAACCCATTTGCTGGGCCCACATATTGAGTCAGCCCATCTGTTCACGCAGAACTGGGAGGCATATCAGAGCCTCCATTTCTTCTGGAACCTCCTAGGAACACAGCACGGTGCCAGACGCTGGGCAAAGCAAGCTGGCCTGGTCCTCACAGCTTTTTATCTGGTAACACTGACAATCCTTTATACGAGAAATCAATATGTAAGCACATGATGGGCCCTGTGCTGGCTTTGGCAGCAACACCTTTTTTAAACCATGCTTCGCTCCTGCCCCCAAAGCGGGCTCCATGTCTAGGGTAGACGAACAGCCCGACGGTGGCAAGGTAGGAACGTCTGTGACACAAGCCGGCCTCTGTCAAGTGCTGGGGAGGCCAGAACACATCTTGGCAACATTCATCCAAACTTTTCTCTGTGACCTTGGGGCCGGGCACATGGTAGGTGTTTTTGTGACAGGCAGACCCAGTGAGGCGGGCAGGGCGCCGGGTGCCGAGGGTCATCCCTGCCCCACAGATGTGCAAAAAGGGACATGCTGAGAGCTATGTGGGTCCTCCTGCAGAGAGGCCTCGGCCCAGCCATCCAGCCTCACCCCGGGGACCACAGCCACTCCTGGTGAGGCCAGGCTCCATGTTGCTTCCAGGTGGCCCCGGAGGAGACGTGGTGCCCTTGTCCATGCAGTTTGGGCCCTGGGTGTGCACTGCTGCTGAGCAAGTTACGTTCCGTAAATGTGTGCATCAAAACACCAGATGGGTTACAATTACCAGTAATAAAAAGGGAGACATTGTTAGGGTCCCCGTTCCTTCCCAGGGCCTGACCAGAAACTGCTTTCAAGCCTGCCGGCAAGCCCGGGATGGTCAAATTCTTTCCTAAAGTCAGAGACTTAACGAGATTCCCAGGGTCCTGCCCTGTCCTGCTGAGGATTTAAAGGGGATGTTCTGGGTAAGAAGTAACAAACTACCAACTGGATGACTCTGCAGTGGTTTATTGTTTGTTTGCTTTAAATTATCTACTTTCTTGTATGAGCAACAATGTTGAAAATGAGTGGTATTTGCTCTTTGGACAGTCTCAGAGGCGCCCTGCCCAGCCTCTGCCTCTGGTTCCCCACGGGTGACAGGTCTGGGCGCCCTGTCTGCTCCAGGAGCCCTCGTCAGGGGATCAGCAGAGGACCAGAGAGCCCTGCAAGAGAGAACCAATGGAGGTCCCAGGCCACCCCAGAATGCCCCAGAAGCTCCTCCATGCTCTGTGCCTCTGCTCTGGCTGTTCCCTCTGCCCAGCCCTCTTCCCCAGTCCTTGCGTGTCTCCTTGTCACAGATGTCACCTCTTCAGGGAGGTCTTGGACCGCCTGCTCCAAAGTGCCCTGCTTTCCAACCTCTCACCTTCTTTATTTTTTCTGTGCCTGTGCTGTTATCTGAATTGTCCTCTTTGTCATCCACCTCTGTCAATGAGAACGTGGGCTCTGTGACAGCAGTGACCTCTCTCTGTGTCTACTGCTCAGATCAATGGTGAGAACAGGGCCCGACGCCCACAGCAGGAGCCCTGGTAGGTGTCTGCAGAATGAAGAAGAATGAAGGAAAGACTTGCTGCAGACATCAGCCTTGCTGGGCACATGGCTGAGACGGGGAGCTGGGGCTCCTGGCCGCAGGACCCTGGACAGTTATGCAGCTGACAGCCCATACCGTGTCCTCACCCCTGCAGATGCTGATCTAGTTCACTGAGGTATAAGTGTTGGCTGGAGGGTGAGTTTTAAAACTTAGTGTTTTCATTGTGCTTGGCTTCATTCTCCAGTTTTCTGGGTCTCAGAGGCAAGGCCAGAGCTGTGCAGATCTCTCTCCTGCTCCGAGTCTTGGCGGTGGCTGCCAGCCCCTGCTTTCCTGGCCGGCCGCTGCTCGTCTTTCTTCTCTATCCCTTCCCCTAAGGGAGCGTGTTCCCTGCCCGGCATGGCTCGTTCGAGCACCCCAGTTTTCCTTTCTATCTTTCTCCACTTTCAGCCCCTGCCTTTTGTGTGCAGCCCACCCCCGGCCACAGCGGAGGCTTGGAGGGGGCAGGGGTCCCATCCACGAGAGGGGAGGACCCCATGATTTGAGCCGCAGCTGAGGCACCACGAGAACAGCTTCAGGGCAGAAGTGAGGCCCTGGATCGGGCTGGTCCTGCAACAAGCCTCCGCCATGGGCTGGCTTTTCGATTATCCTGGACGGGAAGTTTCCTTCCACGCTGACGGACGCGTATCTCCCCACAGCCTGTGTTCTGTGCAGACATCTTTACCCATGGACACAGAGCTCAGGTGGTCTTTGGCCATTCCTCAGGGAAGAGGAGCCCCTCCTCCACAGACGTGTGGAGTCATTCAGTGCCCGAGAATTCTGGTGGCCTCGGTCACCCACTTTGGCCGATGGCCTTGATCACATACCCTCGGGGCCTCGCCACACTGTGTGCATGGCAGTAACGATGTCCCTGAGAACCATGTGGGCAGCCAAGGAAAGAGGGTCCAGGGACCCCATGACAACAGAAGGGTGTGTGTGGGCCGGTGTGAGGAGGAGTTGGGGCCCACTGAGCCCTCTGGCCCGGGAGCCTTCCCCTGCTGCACCCCACTGCATTTGTCAGCCGGGTTATCAAAGTGGCCCCGGGGGAGGCAAGTGTGACAGAGATGCCAACAATTAGGTTTGTAAGCTCCCTGTGTCAATTTGCTCTGAAAGCAGTGAGTACATCTTTGTCAGGGTAGGCCTCATCTTCACACTCCGAAGCTGTGGAGGGTAAGCATTTTAAGCCGCAAATATCGTTATTCATAATAGGTTGGCAAATATTTTCAGATTAAGCTAAGTGCCAAACTCTGGAATTATGACAGTGAATCCTTCAGCTTTCCGTGATCATTCTTCTTGCCCTGGTCTTAGGCTGGGAGGCCCCCAGAGCAGGCGCTGTCCTTAGGGGCTGTGCAGTCTGACCTCCCCACCCCCGTAGCAGGAATCTCCTCACCCTCTTCCTCCCCTGGACGGCGTCTGTGTGTGCTCTCGGACACCTCTCGGGAAGGGCCATTCATACCTTCAAAGGCAGAATGCATTCCACAGCTGGCCTGTTCTAACTCTCAGAAGATGCTTCGGGTTACGTAACCCAACCTACAGATCTTGTGTTTAACTATACCGATGGCATGCGTCTGTGTGTCACCAAAACCCCTCCTCACGTGTTTGCCAGGATTCAGAAGAGAAGAAAGGGTGACCCCTGCTCATGAGAAGCTCATCTCCATTATTGTGGAAGTAGACAGAGCACACACGGCTCTTGGGTCAGACAAAAGCGGGGAACAGAAGGGCTGGGAGAGTTCAGGGGAAAGAAGCGGGGACGCTGAGGCTGGCCACGAAGGATGGACACAGCATGGATCTGCAGAGTCGGGGGGATGGGGGGTGGCTTGCAACCGCAGGACCCTCCCCACAGAGGAGGACAGCCAGGGCAGAGTGCTTGCGCGGCAACATAGGTTGTGGGGAGACGGTTGGGGTAAACGTATTGAACTAAGAGCCCGTGAAGGCAAGGCCTTACCACAGTAATCCACTGCTGCTCTCTTCTGGGGGTGCCTCTGCGCAGCTCCCCACCGTCCCGCTGCCTTCCACCTCTTGGGCCTCTCCCTGACCAGACCTCCGATGTGGGGCATGCTCCAGGGCAGGAGCCTCCACAACAGAACGCCACCCCCACCTGCTACCCTCCATGGACCCCAGCCCAGAGCAGACTCTGTCTTCCCTAGGGCTCCAGCTGAGACCTGGGAGACATTCCTGATGCCCCTTCTCTTCTGTCCCCGCATGCAAACACTGTCATCAAGTGGGTCCATCGGTACAGCATGTGTCCCATACCCTGTCTGCCCCCCTCCCCACCTGGCTGTCACTCTGCTCCATCGTTCGTGGAGTTGGAACCCCAGTTAGCTTCCTGTCTTAGCTCAGGCTGCCATACAAACAGACCGCAGAGTGGCCGGCTTAAGCAACAGGCATGTATTTTCTCACGGTTCTGGAGGCTGGAAGCTGCAGACGAGGGTGCTAGCATGGTCGGGCTGTGGTGAGAGCTCTCTTCCTGGTTCACACTCTGCCTTCTCCCTGTCCTCAGACGGCAGAGGGAGGCAGAGGGAGGCAGAGGGAGGGCCAGCACAGTGGCGTTTCTTCTGATAAGGGCACTAATCCCATCATGAGGGGCCCAACCTTGTGACCTCATCGAATCCCAATCACCTCCCAAGGGCCCCACCTCCTAATACCATCACCTTGGGCATTAGGGCTTCCACATATGAATTGGGGTGAGAGGAGGTACAGACAATCATTCAGGTCCTGACACCTCCCCCCAACCTCCTTTACTCCCCCAGTCCCTGCTCCTCACATGGGGCCCTGTTGCAAAGTCAATCTGATCAGCTTTCTTGCAGGCCCCAACCTGCCCCCACAACCCGCCTAGTGGCCTGCTGTAGCATCTAGAACAAAGCCCCATGACCTAGTGGGCCCAGAAGGCCCTGCAGGCCCAGCCTGCCCCCTGCCCCACCCCAGCTGCTCCCGTCTCCCCTTTACCCTCAGGACGTGGAGGCACAGAGTGTTTAAGGGACTTGCCATAGTCATGCAGCTGCGGTAACAGAAATGCTGAAAACATGAATGTTGGGGCCCTGATTTTTCCTGCCCTCCCTCGTTCCCCAGTCCCTAACTCCCAAGCCATGACAGCCAGCCCTTGACCCCATTACTCACGCATGGCCTCTGCAGGCTTACTGCCCTGCCTCCCCAGCCAGCTTCTACTTCTTCTGGGCACTTCCCCTACCTCTTTCCCCACCATCGAAAGCTCTCTCCTGTGTCCACTTCCTTTAGGACCATATGACACAGGCACCTAATCAAATAAATAAACACTCTGGGCTAATGGGCTGTTAGGAGCGAGTGGGTGACTGGGCTACCCCACCAGGTCACTCTTGTCTTTAACTGGGACTGTGGGGGTTACTTGGTCTTAGTGAAGGACTAGAACAATGGTGGGGTTTGGGGTAATTCATCAGACCCAACTGAGTGGTGGTATGTGATCAAAGGGTATTCCGCTGGCAAATCCTTGTAGTCTAAAGTCGATCTTGGTTACTTAAAGCAAAATAATGAAAGGAGACCTTCTTTGCCCTTAAATGAAAGTATATACTAGGAAAGATGGTCTAATGAGAGGGCTGGGCTTTGTCTCAATACACCCAAGTCCCCAGTGAGGCTCTGAGAGGCAGGGCCGAGCAGCAGAGCAGCCCCTCTGGCGGGACACCTTGAAGTCTAGACCTGGAGGGAATTGACTGCGTTGCAGGCAGGCACCTGTCGGGAGGGAACGGGTGGGGAAAACCAGGCAGGCGGGGGTAAAACTGGCCTAGTTAATGACTCAGCGCAGCAACTAGCTGTGTGACTGTGGGAAGTCGTCTCCCCATCTCAGCTTCATTTTCACCTCTGACAAAGAGTGAGGGGTGGCTGCCGGAGGAGACTTCCTGTCCATGCTCAAGGACTCCCGAAGAGCGACCCCCCAGATCTTACAAACTAGCTAAGTAAGCCTGCCCTTGAGGGTGTTCTGTAACAGGTGCACAGTGGAACAGGAACCGCAGGGCTCTGGGTGAAAGGACTTTTCAGCCACTTGTTTGGCAGCACAGCATAAAAATGAAAGAGGAGGCCAGTTGGGAGGGGCATGGCTAGCCCTGGGGCACAGAGGAGGGCAGCCCCAGAGCCCATGTGGCTCTGTGAAGTCTGCAGTCGCCTTAGCTCTCATGCCCAGGACTATTTCCAGTATCAGTGATGCCCATGGATGTGCATCAGAAGCAGTTAAACGTCCTGTTACCTGGAAGTCTCCTTGCTCGAAAAGCAAAGATGAAGGTCTGGCTTCTCAGGCAAGTCTGTGTCCAGAAGAAAGCATACTGGCCACACAGAGGAGAGGATCCTGGTTTGTGAGATGGTTATTTTCTTGCTACCCAAGGGGAACTTAACCCTGTGCAAATAAACCCTGGGCTCACGTGTGGGGTGCTGAGTATGAGGGGGTTAGTCACATGGAATGACTGGGGTGCCTGCAGGAGGAAGAGCAAGCACCCCAATCCCACCTAGGTGCTGAGCTCAGAACCTGCAGGCGCAGCAGAGGAAGCCAGCCGGGGAGGAGCCAAGAGGACACAGCCATGGGTGCAATCTTGGGTCAAAAGGTGGAGGACACCAGAGTGTCCTGAGCACAGAAGCTGGCAGGGACTGCCATGGAGTGGGTGTGGGAAGAAAGATGGGGGCCTGTGACTACCTCAGTTCCCCGCAGTCCTCTCAGAGTGACGACCTCAGCAGGTGGCTAGGCTCCAGGAAAAGGAACATGGAGGATGGGGAGGGGCAGGGGGCCTGGGATGGAGGTGTAGATAAGAAGGCAGCCATTGGTGGGGCTGAAGGGACCCTGGATTGCCCCTCAGAGGGGGTCTGTAGGTCCCCCTACAATGGGCCAAGGTGATGCCAACATACTATCCCCTAGAAAGAACCCCCAGCAGGTGGGAAAGAGAAGTTCAGCATCAAGTGGCTGAAGGCCGTACTTGGTAAAATGCAGTAATTTTACTTCTTACATCAGTGAAACGCAGTGCCACAGAGAAGTGCCCACAGACATAAAGCTCACAGCCCAGAGCTGGCAAAATCACAGTAAATGGTGGCCATGATTACTGTCTCCAATTTCAAGTACTGATTCAACTTAAAAAGAAATGTTCCATTTTCTTAAGACTTATTTTTTTTTTTAAGTTTACTTATTTTGAGACAGAGAGAGTGCACATGTGCAGGCACACACAAACAAGGGAGGGGCAGAGAGAGGGGAAGAGAGAGAATCCCAAGCAGGCTCCATGCTGTCAGCACAGAGCCAGACACGGGGCTCAGACTCACAAGCAGTAGATCATGACCTGAGCCGAGATCAAGAGTCAGACGCTCAACCGACTGAGCCACCCAGGCGCCCTGAGACTTATTTGTTTAGAGCAGTTCTAGGTTTACGACAAAAGTGAATGAAGGTGCAGAGATTTCCCATTTACCCCACCCCCACCCCCCCATCCCAACACTTGCACAGTCTCCCTCCTTATCAACACCCCCCACCAGAGTGGTGCATTTGATACTAGTAATGAACCTGCACTGACACATCATCATAGTTTCTGGCTCACTCTGGGTGCTGCACACTCAATAGGTTCTGACAAGCGTATAAGGACCTGCCTCTATTATTATGGTGTCTCACAAGGCATGTCTACTGTCCTCAAAATCCCCTGTGCTCCATGTAGTAATCCCTCCTTTACCTCCCTTTTAAAAATCACTTTTTGAAAGACCCCAACCTTCACTTAACACTCATGTTTTTTAAATGTTGAATTACTTGAGAGAGAGAGAAGAGAGAGAGGGAAAGAGAAAATGAGTGGGGGAGGGGCAGAGAGAGAGAGAGAGAGAGAGAAAGAGAGAGGGAGAGAGAGAATCACAAGCAGAATCACGTGGGGCTCAAACTCATGACCTGTGAGATCATAACCGGAGCCGAGATCAAGAGTAGGACGCTTAACCAACTGAGACACCCAGGTGCTCCTTAACATGCATTGTTTTGACTGTTAAGGATTGAGGAACTACCAGGAACCAGGTAGGAGGATTTTGAGTACATGGTTAGAACCATTTAATCAGAGAAGCTGCTGGTCTTTCACAAATGTCTCTCTCTCCCTCTGTCTCTCCTCCAGCAGACCTCACAGGGTCCCTGATTGCATAGAACTAGGAAACCTGGTGAATGGCAAGCTTCCTAGAAATTCCTCAGAAGAAAAGTCTCTGCTGCTCCACAACCCCGTGGCTCAGGCAGCTTGGAGAGCATGCAGGGGCCTCCTTAGCCCCGTAGCCACAGTGACACAGTGCAAGGGAAGCAGAAACCCTCGGAGTCCACATACACACAAATCACTCAAACTTCGTTTTCTTGCCGACACCAGAATTTCTCTCTGCCCAGCGTGGCAGCATCTTGGTCTGACTCTAGCATGTTTTAAACTTCCATCAATAAAACGGAGATGGGATGCAAATCGTCTATGAAGTGGGGTTGAAAATCCTGACAGAGACCAAGGATTTCATGAAATTGATGAAAATAGTGTTGGAGAGTTTCTGGGATCATGTGGAAAGCCCTGCGCCTCTGGCCAAGTTAGATCAGATAAGGATCAAAAGAAAGAAAATCGACAAAAATGTTGACGTGATAGGAGTTCAAAGGAGGATGATTCGAATATCAAATACTTGGAGCCTCACATGGTTTTAGAAGAATGATATTTTTGTGATCACCCTGTGGAAGTTGTAAGTAAAGGATGCCAGAGCATGCCATGTACTTTTGGCAGAAAACCACTCTCCCCCTAAAAATAAGACAGTCATAAATAATATAAAAGTTATAAATTAAATGTTATGAAATAAATAAAATAAAATAAAATATAAAAGCTATAAATAAAAAAATAGTCGATCCATCCTTTGTCCTAAGATTTAGAGCATAGCGGTCATATTAACCTAGAATTTAGTTTAGTAAAATATTGAAAACAAACTTCTTGTCAATAGTTGATAAGTTCAATTTTGTAGACAATAACCAAATCATATTTGTACCCATTTTAAGTGGATTCTGTTTGGGGCTTTTTGTTCTAAGAGCACAAAGATGTCCTAAGGAGTCAAATGTATTGTTTGTTTTAGTTTTTGATTTTAATGAAACTGATAATTCATGACTGATAAGATTGGTAATTATAATTATTAATGTATTTATTTCTAACTTTTATTTTGAGATGATCTCAAACTTACATAAAAGTTGCAGAAATAGAAAGAAGATTCCTGTATATCTATCCCTCAGATTCTCCAAATGTTTCATGTTACTATACTTTGTCTTATCATTTTCTTAATTGACAGGTAGAAATATAGATGTATAATTTCTTTCCTGAAACACTTGGGAATAAGTTGCAGATGCACTTCGCTTTTTTTCTTAAGTATTTCTGTGTATATTTTCTAAAAACAAAAACATTGTTTTATATAACCACAGTTGAATTATCAAAATCAGGAAATAACCACTGATATAATAGTGTTGTCTAATCTACAGATATTGTTCAAATTTCACCATAAGTTGCTCTTTTGACCCTGTGAGAACCTACTTCACACAGGCAACTTGGCTGATGTCTTGGGAGAAGTTCCAAGGAGATGGAAATCCATTCATGTATTCTCCCATCCAACCAACCAACCAACCAACATTTACTGACCCCTTGCCATGTGCCAGGGACTATGCAGGGGCTGGAAACCAGAAAGAAATCCTACATAGATGCTTAGAAATGACTTTATTAAACTAAGAATCTAAATGTCATGAATAAGATAGCACCTCAGTACCCTCTGTCACAATACAGCCTGAAAAGTACAATCGTGCTCCGTTATAACATTAGGCCAAATGGACCTGGTAAACAGCAAGTGGCAAGCATTGGATGTCCTAGTAAGAAAACACTTGCATGCCAAGGGTAGAAAGGGAACCCTAGAAATATTCAGGGGATGCCATGTTGATGAGGTTTTTAGAGGTCTCACTGGCCTGGGACATGGCAGGATTGTTGTATCATCTCCTACTAAGAAAGAAGCACAGTACTTGGTTTACCCCTGGGACTCTAGGAACAGCACACTTGGTAATATTTCTCCAGATTCATTACTCAGATGACTTGGAAGACTACCAGTTTTGAGGGAGTCCAGAGCAAGAGAGGGCTCTACAGCAATCTGCTCTTCTGCTCAGGTTGTATGACTGGAGGAACCAATGGTGATAGACTCAGTATCCTCTATGATGGAGAAGGGTTCCATGTTGAGTCTCTGGCAAGCCCCAGTGGGAGAGTCACAGTGTAGACCTTCAGCATTCTGGAGTAAGACCATTCCTTCTGCTGCAGAGAACTACTCATACTTTAAGAACCAGCTCCTGTTGTGCAACTGGGTCTGGTAGAGACTTAGTGCCTACTAATCAGAGAGCAGTGACTGTGCTGTTGGACTAACCATAATGAGTTGGGCATTGTCAGACTCAACAAGTCATTGATTGGAAGGGCACAATAGTGATCCATCATGCAATGAATATTGTGTATTCAGGATCAGGTCCACTCAAGGAAGTCCAATAGAAACATGTAAATTATGTGAACAGGTGGCTTAGACCCTTAGATCATCTGTCTCTGATGCAATGACACTTCTCCTTTAGCTCACACTTAGAGCCAGTTATGGTCTGAATGCTTGTGTTCCCCCCAAGTTCATACATTGAATTCCTAACACTAAACGTGGTGGTATTAGTAATGGGGACTTTGGGAGGCCATGAGGATACAGCCCTCATAAGTGGGACTAGTCCTCTTATAAAAGAGACCCCAGAGAGCTCCCTAGCCCTTTCTACCACATAAGGACACAGGGAGAAGTTGGCACTCTGCAACCCAGAAGAAGACGGTCACAGGACACCGAACCTGCTGGTGCCATGATCTTGGACTTCCCAGACTCCAGAACTGTGAGAAATAGATGTTTATTGTTTATAAGCTACCTGGTTCCTTATGTTCTGTTATAGCAGCCCAAAAGGACTAAGATATGACCTTCTGGGCTTATGGTGGGGTGGTAAGAAGCCTTACGAATGACATATATAGTCGATTAACACATAATTTGTATGTTATATATAGTATATACTATGTTCTTACAATAAAGTAAGAACATATGTGCCTATGTCCCCCTGACTCAGGAGGAGAAAACTTGGATCTGGCTTACAGACAGACTGGTTCAACATGTGGATGTTAAGTAAAAAACTATTGCCCTCAGGCTGGGACAAGGATAGCCCTCACTTTGTGTGAAAAATGTATTGATAGTGAAGAAAAATGTTAACTATAATATTTAAAGGGTCAAAATTAATGTAAAAAATCCATGATGAGTAAAATACCAAAAACCTTTTTTTTTTTTTTTTTTTTGAGAGACAGAGGGAGAGAAACAGCACATACGCTTGAGCGAGCACAGGAGGAACAGAGGGAGAGGGCGAGAGAGAAAATCTTAAGCAAGATCCATACCCAGGGCAGAGCCCAATGAGGGGCTCGATCTCACGACTATAAGATCATGACCTGAGCTGAAACTGAGAGTGGGACACTTAACTGACTGAGCCACCTAGGCGCCTCCCAAAATACCAAAATTTGAAATAAACAGAGGATCAGTAACAGTACTGTCCTGGGCTATATTGGAGCTTGAGGCAAAAGGAAAAATCAGTGATACTAATCTATGGAAATGGGCACCAGTGTACCAATCTTTGGCCTTATTTTAAGGCTCCACCCATCCCAGAAAGCATCTTGTGCAGAGGAAGCACTCAGCATCTAGGAAGATAAGGTGATTCACTCTATGGATCCGTTATCAGCCAACCCACTGTTTGGACAATAAATAATTTCATGAATGGCATGGCCACGGTGGCAAAGATCAGGCTATATGTGGGCCTAACATCATGTGTTTCCTTTTAGTAAGGGTGATCTGGCTACTGCCACTGCTGACTCTTACCTGCCCGCAACATAAACCAATACTGGGTGCTCAGTATGACACGATTTGTTAAGGAGACCAGGACACTGGTGAGAAGTTAATTATGTCAGATTCTTTCTGGCATAGGGGAGACAGTGATTAGTCCTTGCCAGAGTCAACACTTATTCTAGATATGGATTTCCTTCCCTGCCATAGTGCCTTCACCAGCATAACCATCCAAGGACTTACAGATGCCTGGTTTATTGGCATGGGATTCAAACATTGCCTCAGGCCTAGGGATCTGTTTTACAGTAAAGGGAGTAGACAATGGACTCATGACCAAAAGATTCATCCAGAAACAGTTGGCCCAATAGAAAGTCAGAATGGCCTATCGCAAGGCTGTGAAGGGGAAAACCTGGGACAGCACCCTGTGTAGGTGGGGTGCTATCCTTTAGCATAGGTGCCAAACTCCATGTTGCTCCTATGTTCCCAATAGCTGAAATCCATGAGTCGGGAACCAAGGGGTGGGGTTAGAGTGGCTTCTCTTACCATCACTCTCAGTGACTGACTTGAGAAATCTGTGCTTCTTTTCCCCTCAACCTTGGGTTGTGCTCTGGCAAATAAGCAGTCTTGGTTCTTGGTGAGGGAAGAGGGAGTGGAGGGCAGTCTCTCCCACTAGGGGACATAGCAAATGTCACTGAATTTAAAGCATAACTACCACCTGGTCACCCTGGGTTTCTCATGTAAGTGGGCCAGAGGCAAAAACAAAAGGGGTGGGCAGGCAGAAGCTAGGACAACTAGATTTCCACATGTAAAAAACTGAAGAGGGACACTCTACCTCACACCATTCATAAAAATCAACTCAAAATGGATCAATGACCTGCATGTAAGAGCTAAAACCATAAACATCTCAAAAGAAAACATAGGGGTAAATCTTCATGACCTTGGATATGGCAATGGGTTCTTAGATTATGACACCAAAGCCATGAGCAGCACAAGGAAAAATAAATCAGACTTCATCAAAATTTAAAACGTGTGCATCAAAGGACATTCTCAAGAAAGTGAAAAAATAATCTAGGGAATGGAAAAGATATTTGCAAATCATACGTCTAATAAGAGTTTAATATCCAGAATATAGTGGGCTCTTGAACAATGCAGGACTTGGGGCGCTGACCTCCACACAGTGGAAAATCCATGTATAATTTGTGACTCCCCCAGAACTTAACTACTAGTAGCCTACTGTTGACGGGAAGCCTTACCAATGACATATACAGTCAATTAACACATAAATTGTATGTTATATATATTATATACTATGTTCTTACAAAAAAGTAGGCTAGAGAAAAGAAAACAATATTAAGAAAGTTATAAGGAAGAGAAACTACATTCATAGTACTGTACTGTATTTATCAAAAACAAAAAAATCCACAAGGAAGTGGACCCACACAGTTCAAAAGTGTGTTTTCTTTGCTTTTTTTTTCAAGTTTATTTATTTTCAGGGAAAGTGTGTATACATGAGTGGGGGGAGGGGCAGAGAGAGGGAGAGTGAGGATCCCAAGCAGGCTCTGCACTGTCAGTGCAGAGCCCAACACAGGGCTTGACCTCACAAACAGTGAGATCATGACCTGAGCCAAAACCAAGACTCCGGCGCTTAATGGACTGAGCTTCCCAGGAAGCCCCAAAACTGTGTTCTCAAGGGTCAACTGTATATAAAGAACCCCTACAACTCAACAACAGAAAGACAAACAACTCAGTTGAAAAACAGGCAAAGAACTTAATAGATATGTCTCTAAATGAGACCTACAAACGCCCAAAAAGCACACGAAAGTTGTCCAACACCACCAGTCATGAAAGAAATGCAAACCATAACAAGATACTGCTTGACCCCCATTGGAAACGCTACTAGAAAAGAAAAGAACAAGTGTTGGTGAGGATGTGGAGACTTTAGACCCCTTGTGGTGGGAATGTAGAATGACACAGTGGCTGTGGGAAACAGCAGTATGGTGGTTCCTCAAAAAATTAAAATTAGAGTCACCAGCGATTCCATTCCCAGGTATATATCCAAAAGAACTGAAAACAGGGACTCAAACAAATACTTGGAAGCCAATGTTCTCTGCAGCACAATTTACAATAGCCAAAAGGTGGGAACAACAGAAGGGTCCCTCAACAGATACGTGAATAAACAAAATGTAGGGCAGACATACAATGGGATATTATTCAACCATAAAAGGGAATGAAATTCTAATACATGCTACCACATAGATGAACCTTGAAAGCACTATGCTGAGTAAAGTAAGCCAGGAAGTAGATTAGGCTACCAGGGGCTGGGAGAGGGGGAATAAGGAATTATTGCTTAATGGGTACAGAGTTTCTGTTTGGGCGATAAAAAAAAAAGTTCTGGAAATAGAGAGTAGTGATGGTTGTACAATATTGTGAACATAATTAATACCACTGGATTGTATATTTAAAAATAAGTTTGGGGGGCACCTGGGTGGCTCGGTTCAGCATCTGACTCTTGATTATGGCTCAGGTCATGATACCAGGGTTGTGGGATCCAGCCCCGTGTAGGGCTTCTCGCTGGGAGTGGAACCTGCTTAAGAGCCTCTTTCTCCTTCTGTCCCTGTTGTGCATGTGCACTCTCTCTCTCAAAAAAAGCAAATGTTCTGCTGTATTTACTACCACAACAATAAAAGGTAGTGATTATGATGGATGGGAAGTCAAGTCCTGATTATTATGAAGGACAGAGGTGTTGCTTCACAGTGAGGGAGGGCCAGGTATGTCTCATCTCAGGGGATTCACATAGGCACCTCTTGGTGAATGTGTGTCCCGTAGTAAAGATAAATGGGCAATTGTAGCAACCATGGGCTAAAAAGAGCAACTAAGGACCTAGGATGCTCCGGGGTCGAGGTCTGGTCACCTCGCCTGGCATATAATTTAGACAAGTTCAAGTGCTGGCCAAGAGAGTGGAAATCTAGAATGGTTGGTATTAGTATGCGAGATGATGAATATCAACTGTGGCTCCAGGGCCATCTACAGGAGGGATTTCGGCTGGTCTCTGCCTTGAGGATGTGGCGACAGATTGGATTTAATGCGGGTGTGAGTGGACCTGAGGGGGACAAAGGTGGACTGTATCAGACATGCCTTATGCACTGCCTGTCCCATATCCCCTTGGCCTCAAGTCTGCAGCCAGCTGTGGTTGTGGTGAACGATTTCACGCAAGCCTCAGCTTACCTTGCCCTGATCGCACCTTGCCTTAAGTGCGTTTTTTGCTTGTGGCCCCAGGGTTTCTCTAATGCCGTGGCATGGGATGGCAGAAAGAGCCCTTTCAGCATGCACCATACACGATACACATGCAGCCTGGAAGTGCAGGAGATTAACATTCATGGGAACCCTGGGCAGGGGATGGGGTTTGGGAGGTGGGGGGAGGCAGAGAATTCTGGGAGGCCTTTTGCACGCTGCTCAGAAGTCTGCACAGGGCTGAGCCCTGGCTGCCTACAGCAATGACCCGCCAGCCTTGATAATGCATCCTTGCATCCACTTTCTCTCCTCCCCTTTTGCCACTTTCTCCCCTTCCTTTTCCCCATTCCTGGGATAGCTTCTCAAAGAAGCCATCCTTGTTTCAGGACTTTTCTCAGGCTCTGCTTTTAGGGAAGGACCTAGGTTAAGACAGTGTCTCCCAATTCCAACTTCCCCTGGAAAAGCACTAAAGTAGACAAGTGGAATTTCTGTCTGTGTCAGGCTAAAAAGGATATGAACACAAAGTACTTAAGATGCTTGTTTATCACACAGACCTGGGTTCTGTAGCCTGCAGCCAGTCAGGAAATTCTATGTAATCACAAGGTGTACAAATTTATCAAAATGGGCATATAGAGAGTAACTCCATCGTAGCAAAATGGTGAAGATATAAGTCGTTGTTGCTGTCACAGTTCCCACAAGTGAAAGGCTTCGTCCGTTGGATTAAAGTCCGGAGCTTCTTGAGCGGTCTGCAGCGCCAGTGGTTTCTGGATTTCCTGATCTCTAGCTCCCCCTCGTGGTATCTTCAATTCATGTTCTGAGCTTAGCTGTGAAGCCTAAAACTTGGCTTCCACAAAAACTATGATTAGTGGAAATTTGTTGCAGGAGAGACTTCTTTTATTGCTGTTTCTCCAAGGAGTTTGTTCCTCCAGCAAATAACTGTTGAGTGTCCATGTGGTCTGTAGAGCACGAGATATCAGTTGAAAATGTACCACCTTTCCACAGATGAACAGTGAAGGAGGGTGTTAAACCCGTGTCCAAACAGGTGTGTGCAGGGGAGACAGATGCCACTGTTTGCTTCAATCCCAAATCAGAATTCATCATCCAACCTGGCTCCAGAACAGATATGGGGAGCATATGCTCTCTTTATAGTTTGCCCACAATCTATTTTAGTGCATCAGTGCAGGGTGATGTGAACTGTCCTAAATGTCTTATAAAATAAAAAGACAACTTTGCCTTAATCGAGGCTTAGCAGCTTTAAATTTAGTTGGGTTAAGACTTTAGCACACTCCAGTGGGGCTGATTCTCATACACTTTGGGTAATTCGTATGCATGAGAAGACATTATCATTTTTGGTGCAGTTCTGAAAGGAAGTATTAAGGGCGAGAATTTGATTTTAAGTGATGGGAAGAAAAAAAAGGTGTGAATTTAGCTCCAGACTCTGCAGAGGATGAAAGATGTTATATTTCTGTTTGAGACGTTGCAAATCATTCCAGAATGCCCTCTGAACTTCTCGCTCAGTCCACCTGTCCACAAAATGGCTGGGATTCATTCAATTGTGCTACCTCTCTGATAAACAGTCTTTTGATAATAGACAATCTTAAAAAAAAAAAAAACCCTAAAATCACTGCATGGACAGCAAATTGTTCTGCAAAGTGATGGTGTTTATATAATACACCAAAAGACCTTTTTAAAAAGTACTCAAGATTTGTCAATTTTCTCAAGATGATATTTTCTTTGTTTTAATAAAATCAGCGGTCTTGTGGGCATGTATGTATATTTATGTATAGCTAGAATTAAAAAATTGCCATTTAAAAACCCATAAAAATTGACTAGGATACTTGTGACTTCTAAGAGGAAGGGGGTGTTGCATATTTCATTATGGGAATACAATAAACTGTTACGTATAACAGCTGTCCTTCACTTAGAAGAAAGGTAGGCAGCAATACTAAAAATGTGACCATGTGAAAGGCAAGGTGTTAGTTTGGAGCTTTAGACCCCCAACTGCTGATACATGGCATGGATCTACATGGCTATGGACAGGGTAGTCCAGGAAGAGAGTGGGAACACACTGAGGCCGGTCCATCGGGAAGAGGGCAGCAAGATGGGGAGAGCCTGGCTGGGCCCCAGAAACTTTCAAGAACCGGGGTGTCTCGGTATTCTCTCTCAGGCTATTTGATGGTTGATGCTGTCACATCTATCCCTCTCTGGTTACTATAAACCTTAAAGTCTGGGACACCAACATTTTGTGTTGGAGACACTTTGAGAAGGTCCTGGGAAGATCTGAAGTTCGCATTCATTCAGGCCAGGCAGGCTGAGTAGAGAGAGTCTTCTGAAGCAGAAGCTGAGACAGAGGGCTGAAAGAGGAACCAGAAAGACACAGGCTCCTGGGGCTCCCCCTGTTTTCCCCACCTCTCTCTGGCAATCTTTAGGATTCTGTGTTGACATTCCACTGTAAGTGGACTGACAACTTCAATAACTTTTGTTTATTAACATGAATAATGACTTCCATTAAACCTGAAATACTTGGAGACACCAACAAGGCTGATAACTATGAAATAATAATTATTTTAAAAATTTTCTTTAATGTTTATTTTTGAGAGAGTGAGACAGAGTGTGAGTGAGGGAGGGGCAGAGACACAAAATCCGAAGCAGGCTCCAGGCTCTGAACTGTCAGCACAGAGCCTGATGCGGGGCTTGAACTCACGGACCGCGAGACCATGACTTGAGCTTAACTGACTGAGCCACCCAGGCGCCCCTAAACAATAATTATTAGTGATAATCACTAGTGAATGCCAAGTACATACTAGTCATCTTTTAGGTGGCGAAGAAACAGGGGTAAATAAGGCATAGTAAGTTCCTCTCCTGTGGATCTCACATTCCAGGAGGGAGAGTGTCGGGCAAATGAGGGGTGTCCCATGCTCTCAAGAGTCTATCTTATCCAGGCTGTTTTTCTACTGAAAGGTTTGGCTTGCAGTCACCTCATTCCAAAGCATGGGTCATTGCAGATTTCTGATTCCCGACCAAGGTGGACAGACTCCTCTAGCTCAGGCCTTGGTGTCCTTCCTGGATCCCCTGACAGCACTACCTACAGTCCCCTCTATAGCATCGCAACACTAAGTGCCATCCATTTGTCTCCTTGTGTCTTCCCTCTCCAGGACCTCAGGGACCCATGATGAAGAATCACATCTCTCTTGACTACTGCTCTATTCCCCCATCTGGAAAGGGGGCTGGCACCGACAGAGCGCTGAGTCCATGTTGGCAGATGGTTGGTTTGGCTGCGACATGGGATACCATTAACAGTAACTGGCCACTGAATTTGCATTGACTAGAAAGAACATAAGAAATGGTGGCTTTACTATGACCCAGCAATAGCACTGCTAGGAATTTATCCAAGGGATACAGGAGTACTGATGCAT
>NW_026058236.1:0-49781 GCF_023721935.1 Panthera uncia | reverse complement strand
GCATGGACTGGCCCTGGATGAGTGTGACACAACAGGCTAGGTGGTGGGTGGAGGTATAAGATAAATGCACCCACAGATGTAGTGTAAAGTGGGGATTACAAACTCAGGTGCTGGCAGGAAGAGACACCAGTCAGGTACATGCAGTGGTATGGAACCTCTCAACCCACTGGGCTGATACCACAAAATATATCCCCCTCTGCCTGCTAATGGTCTGCTGGATTCCAGTCTATGAATCTGATCTGGAGCTACTAACAGGAATGTTAGCTGAGGGGGAGATCCCATGTGGTTGGGGGCAGGCATAAGAACACTAAGCAGGGCTTCCAAGAAGAGGGGACATTTGAACTTGGCCTGAAGGCTAAGTAGAGTCCATAAACCCAGGAATTGTGGAAGGGGCCTTGCAAGGAGAGGAAGTGGCCTGCTGTCATCCCATTTCCTGGCCAATGTGTGGTTTTCACGTGCTCAGGAGCAGCCTGTTAACTGTCCCCTTATTCTTCCCCCATCCTTCAAATCAGGGGTGAGGGATAGCAACTGCCTGTCGTTCCTCTCCCCTCCCTCCAGGTGCCCCATGGGACTATGAAGGAGACACACACTTGCACATGTGTGTGCACATGGATGTGAACTCCTGGGACAGGGATCTTATCTCTTTTGTTCACTGCTGCAGCCCAGAACCTAGACTAGGTGCTCAGTAAACACTTGTTGGACGAACAAATGAAAGGAGAATGGTACATATTGGATGGATGGATGGATGGATGGAGGGAGGGATGGATGGATGGAATAGATAAGCAGGGTTTCAAAGTGGTCCAGGTTGGATGGATTGTCCCAGCTCAGACCATGATCAGGAAAGTGAGGGCAGAAATCAGCTTATTTTGCATTTCGTTCCTTTTAAAATAATTATTAACTTTTAATTATAGAAGCATGCATAAATACATCCTCATCATAATGAGTAATACAAACATTGCAGATAATGCTAACCTCTCCCTTGCTCACCAGCTCGCTCTCTCATCCCAGAGGTGGATGTGGTTCATGGTGTGAGTGTTCCCTTCCACAGCCCTTTCTGCACATTTCACGCGTTTATATGTGCACACGTGTGTGTGTTTGTGGGTGTGCCCAATCGCAGTATATGGCATTGTTTTGTAACATTAAAAAAAAAAGCAGAATTACATTGCTCGTGTTGTTCCCATCTTACTTTATTTTAAACTTACTTTCTTTTCCCAGAATAACATTTCCTGGAGCTTCCTCTATACAAGAGCACATCTCATTCTTTTTTTCTTGCTGTTGTAGCCAGAGGTTCCACAGCTCATTTAACTACTCCCTTTCTGCTGTCAGTTTAGGATGTTCTGAAATATTTGTTCCCACACAGAGAGTTTCAGTGAATGTTTTTAGATCCAGCCTCTCATGTCTCTGTGTCATTGCCAGGTCATAGATTGGCATGACTACTTTCCTGAGGATCCCAATGGAAAGAAGGCCCCCTCCCTGCCTACAACTTGCCTGTTGTCTGAGCCTCGCTGTCACCGAGGCCCCGAAAGAACAGGCACCAGAGGTCCTGGAGGCTATGCGGGCTGAGTGTCAGTGGGAAGGCCCACTCCCCAGAGGAGGAGTCCTATGACTAGGTCTTAAGTTAGACTGGAGGTATTTCCCCAGTACCCACTATGCACCGTGCCCGGGGCGGGGAACAGAGCATGTTGGTGGCCTCATTCCTGCCCCATGGGGCTCTCAGCCCACCATGTGTTTGTGTCAGTCCTGGGCTGGAGGCCTGAGGCAAGGACCTGGTGGCATGACTGCCAACAGGGTGCTTAAATGAGTGGCTTCTATAGGAGCACAGAGACCAGAGACATGAGGGTGTCGATGACCGCCTGGCCCCCTCCTGCACAGCATCTCTGCAGCCTGATGGCCAGCTCTCATGACCTCACCCCTGCAGGGCCCAGAGGCAGCCCGGCTTGGCCCTTCACGCCTCCATTGTCCCCTGCCCCTCCTCTCATCCAGCGCTGGAAAGCATCTCTAATTCCGGTGGGCACCACTGTTTGCAGCTCCTCGGGCAAACTCAGCACAGGTGCCAACGGTTAGTTCACTCTCCCAGCTTCCATTTCCGCAGCTCAGCACCTGCAAAGCCCCCCACCAGAGTCATGCCAACGAGAGGGGGCTGCGGCTGTGTGTGTGCGTGCCCGTGTGCGAGCCCACGTGCCCGGCTGCTGGTGCCTGCGGGAAGCCACGAGGGAAATTTCCAGCACAAAGACCGTATGCCTGAGAGCGAGGGGAATTGCTCAGCAAACTTCAGAAGCGATCAAAATGTCCTTTCCATAAAGTCCCGGCTTAAAAAATGTTAGCAGGTGCGTATACAATAGCGAGTCAGTTGGGATGGATTACTATAGAATACCATTTCCGCTCATTCCAGATTATGAATTCAGGGCATAATTTTCTGTAAATTGTCATTCTTGTCTGGTAAGGAAAGCTAATTTTTTCCTCATATGGAAAAAAAAAAAAAACCCACCACTATCCTGGGCCATTGCTCTTTGGAATAGGGTCTGCTGCAGCCCTCACCTCCCTTGGGGACCCCCAGGATGGGCTGAAGCTGTCTCCCAGAGTGGCCGCGGCCAGAGGCACTGCAGGAGGCATTTCACTCCTGGGGTTATCAGAGCTGCCATGGGTTGCTGAAATGGCTTTGGGGAAAGAAGAAAGATCCCTGCTCATGGACGCTGGGCCTTCTCTGGAAGGAGGGTGGAGAATGAGGGCCGGCTGCTCTGGATGCGTGCGGTGAAGACAGGGTGTGGGTAACCAGGAGAAGGGGAGGTTGTTGGCAAGGCATTGGAGGCTGTGTTCACCATTCATTCATTCATTCATTCAACAAAGGTGTACTGAGTGCCCAGTATAGAGGGCCCTCTTCCATGCCCTGTGGTCACAGCATCACTAAGATGTTCTGTTCCAGTGGGGAGAAAGCCATTGTGAGCGTGAGGCCTGGAGTTAGAGCAAACCAGGCTTGTTCCAGAGGAGAGAACAGGCCAGCAAGACTGGAGGCCAGGGAGGAGGGGAGAGTGGAGAGGCTGGGCAGGGGTTAAGGACAATCTAAGCGCATGGGGACCGGATAGTTTTGAGCGAGGGAGAGACGTGCTTGGTTTTTGTTAGAAGCCGCCTCAGGCTGCCAGGTTGAGAACTGCCAGTAGAGGTGTCATAGTAGGAGAGGGACCTTCTGGCTGGGAGAACCACAGGCCCCTCACTGGACCTCTGGGCCTTAACCTTGGCTCCCAAGGCACCCTTGGGGGGGGGGCGGTGTGCGTGGCTCCGTGCCAGCTGCCACTTCTTCTCCTGATGGAACACAAGGTAGGACAGTCCCTCCGGGTGGTTAAAGCTGCTTGCTCCAGTGTGATGACTGGACACTCCTCAAGGCAGGGGAAAGCCAGGCCTTATTCTAGTGTGGACCCATATTTGTCAAGATTCATTCGAATGAAAATGACAGAAGCCTGAGTCAACAGGCTCAAGTGAAACTTGAAATAACATCAACCAGTTACTGGCCCTCGCTGTCAAAAACTTCAGGGACTTCAGGCATAGCTGGATCCAGGAACTTAAACCATATTGATAGGAATCTTTCTTGCTTTCTTTCTGCTTTCCTCTGCCTGTTCTCAGGCAGAAGGTCCCCAAGTGGTGGCAGAGATGCTATTGGCACTTTCAGACTTAACCTCCTGTCAGCTGAGGAAAGGCCTTTGCTCAAATGCGATTCCTTGTAGGAGTCCCAGAGATAAACCAGAGGAGTGTGCTTTGGCTGGAATTGGGGATGTCCCTCTGCTCACTGTCCTCTTCCCTTCAGACTTGGCAGTGGCCTCTGACAGAGCTCTGGAGACCACACCTGCACTCCCTGCCTCCCCCAGCCCTCCACCTGTCTACTCTGGCTCTCTCTGCTGATGACCCTGCAGCGAAGGCCTGGCCAGAGTGGCTTCTGGGCATTGCACATACGCCCTGACTGGGGGACTGGCCCTGGAAACATGACATGCTCCTGCCCCATTGGGCACCAAGATTCTGTCAGGGCCCTCGTACTCCTACGGTAGAGGAGGTTTAACAGGGGGCCGTTCACTTTATCCACCTATCCTAGCCCCTGTCCTACTTCTGCCCTCAAGATGCCAAGAAGCCACGGTGCTCTTTTGAGTCAGACCAGTCTACCCGTCAAGAATGCAGGCTCTGGAGACAGATGGCCTGAGTTGGTAGCTGTGTGGCCTTGGATGGACTCCTTGACCTTTCTGTGCCTCAGTATCCTCATCAGTGAAGAGAAACTGCAGTAACTCAGAGGCGTCTGGCACATAGCAGGTGCTCCATACACATTAGCCTCGATCGTGATCATGGGTCATGTTGGTCTGAGGTTTGGTTGCAGCTGATACAAACTGATTCCAGACAACTCAAACAAAAAGGCACCCCTGGAGACATCTGACCTCCTGAAGGGACACCTCCCTCCTTATTGTATCTCTTGGTTAAGACTCCTGGGACCCGGGGGGCTCAGTCTATTAGACGTCTGACTCTTGATCTCAGCTCAGGTCATGATCTTCCGGTTCTTGAGTTCGAGCCCCATGTCAGGTTCTGTGCTGACGGTGCAGAGCCTGCTTGAGATTCTCTTTCTCCCTCACTCTCTGCCACTCCCCCCTCTCTATCATCCCCTCCCCCTCTCTCTTTCAAAATAAATTTTTTAAAAAAACCTCTCTCTTCCAAAAAAAAAAAAAAAAAAAGACTCCCAGCATGGAGAGCAGGCATGTGATCAGCTGTGCCTCGTTCAGGCCCCTGCTGTCTGGGACCACCAGGCGGGTGGAATTAGGTTTGAGCCCACTCTGATCTCCATGGTGTGAAGGGTTAGCAAGAGGCAGGCAAAGGGGACTGACTCCTTGCCAAGACTGTACCCACGAGTAAATTCCCCAAAAGGGGCAGCTTTCAGACACAAGGGAGACGCCGGAAACCCAGTCCCACACATGTGCAGTCTGGCTGTTTGGTTTAAAAGTCATTTTGTTGTCCACCACTCAGCTCCTGCTGGCAGAGAGCGTGGATGGGGAAGCCTGGGCCTTTGGGTCAGTGAGATTGTCTGAAATCCTGGTGTTCAATCAGCATCACACTCGGTGTCCTGGCTCCACCTCGTCCCCTTCTGCTGAGTTCCAGGCTCCAGGGCTAAGCAGCACATCCTTGGCACTTGGTGAAGGCACGCTGCATGCAGAAGGCGAACAACACCCACCTTTCTCCCGGAACATTTAGACTCTGGGGGAGACGGCGCTTAGGCTGACCCTTTGGTACACCACCTTCTTTCCATCCGCATAATGGGAATGAGACCCCTCGCTCATCAGCCACCATGATGGTGTGGGGGGCCTACGCCATGTGCTCGGAACGTAATTGGAAAAGGCACGAGGGACAGTGAAGGTGTTATTACTATTATTATTGACCATAAAATACTCGACAAATGATTGCAGATCTGCAGGCGAGGAGGAGTCTTCCTTCCTGGGGAGAGATTTGAGGGCTGGTTTAAGATTCTTTTGGAGCCACAAGCCCCAGCAGAGGGAGCAGGCTCTGTGGAAGCCTTGAGGAGCAGAGCTGTTGGGGTTGGGAAGTCTTTGATTACCTACATCTGTTTTTATGGAAACTTCTGGGAGCCGTGGAGGGGAGAGGGAAGTATAAACAGCGCGGCGTCAGCGGCCTCCTCGCCAGATTGTTGATGGGGAATCGCCCGCGAAGGCCTGGCCTTCGATCTGCGGCAGGAGTTATTAAATGATACGAGCGCAGAGAGCCGGATGGAGCCGCAGGAGACGAATCAGGGCTTTATGCCCCTCGGTTCTGTGCAGCAAAAGAAAATAACCCCGTTAAGTGTGAATTAATTGGCTCCGGTAATTGGCGCGTGGCGCTGCCTCTGGCCTCCTGGTGGGCTGCGGGGGATCCGGGGCCCGTCCACGGCGGCGGAAGCCATAAGGCCCGCGAGCAGGGTGGGAGTCCACGCAGGTCCACGCCGCTGATGAACTGCTTCCGCCGCCCCGTGCCCAGGCTGCTTGGAGGGGCGCTCACTTCTGGCGGGCGTGCAGGTGAGTCCGCAGCCGCACCAGACCTGCCCGCCTGGCACTGGCCTTCTTGCCCCTCAGTTGGGGGCTTCCATCTTTGTTTTCACTGGCATCTGGTTGCTGCAAGAGGCTGGGTCTTAGGCAGGGCTGCAGGACGGACACACACACACACACCCACACACACACCCCACACTGTTCAGCTCCAGAGAGGCGATCTCCGGAGAGCTGATGGAGTCTGCCCAGTGTAGTCCTGATCTTCTAGTCATGGCTATTACACACAGTTGTCCATGTTGCGCACTGCACTCCCTTTGCTATGCCATGTGCCCTGGGACTGTACTCGCTCAGGGAGGCACCTTTCCCAAAGGGCACCATGCCAGCTATCAGAGACGCGCTTCTGGCCCTGACCATACTCCACACCTAGCAGCCACACCCCGTTATAGCCCCTGCCCGGCACACACCACACTCCTTTCTGTGGTGCTCTTTGCCTCTCTGCACACCAGAGCAGTGTCCACCCTTCGAAGCCCCTACAAGCAGCACCTCCCTCCCAGCTTTTTCTGTTGTGTTTTCCTGTTGCTCCCTGCCTCCTTCTGGAAAGAGTACCTCCTCCCCTGCCCCCACCCCTGCTCACACACTTGCTCTTTAAGGGAACTGCTCCTCCCTCACTCCAGTCCCATGGGTCTGGCAGAGGCCACAACCACCTTCCCTGCCTGCACCTGATCCCTGCCTCAGTTGATTGGCCCCAGGTGGGCACACGACCGGAGCCAGAGCTCTTCCCCAGGCTGTTCTGAACCCTGCAGCTGGAAGGAGAGATTTGGTCCTTTTGTGAGTGGTAAGGATATATATAACAGCCTCCAGGGACCTTGCTTCCTTCCCTCGTGGAGAAGGCTGCCCTTGGAGAATTAAGGAAATGCAAAGACAGGCAGTCCTGGTCCCTCAGGCTGTGCCCTGGCCCAGAAATCTCTTCCTGCTGAGGGCCTGTCACTGGACACCTAAGGGGTTGCATTGCCCTCTCAGGCCTGGAACTCATGCCTATGTGAGGATGGTGGGCCTCCCAGGATCCTGAGAGGGGTGTGCTGGGAACGTGCGTCGAAGGTGTAGCAAAGCCCGTGCTCTCCCACCCAGACAGCCTGCTGTGCTCCAGCTCCCCTTCCTTCCCCTTCGGATGGGCACAGACAAAACACACCATTGAAAAGAGCGCATGGAATGTTCTAGAGAATTCCCAGGGCTGTTGGCAGCCCTTCTCACCCATGTATCCAAGGGCCCGGCTGGAGCACGCATGTGGGCAGGGCCTCTGGGCTGTGGACCTGTGAGGATTGTCCACGGGGTTGTGGCTCTGTGCCCCACACTTCCAACAAAGGGACCCCTTGGGGTCAGTGGGACCTCAGCCTCTCTGTTCTCTGATCTGTTTTCCAGGAGGGAGTGGCAGGAGCAGTGCTCTGGGCCCCGTGGACGTTGGCGATGTCCGTGCCGTAGGTGTCCAGGTAATGACCAAAAAGCCTGAGGTGCTGAGGCTCAGACCGCTAGAACTGGACCAAGGCGGGGTCAAGTGATGGTTCTGCCACTTGCGCCTCTAAGAGCTCGTGCAAGTCACTTACCCCTCGCAGCCTCAGGGTCCCTCTGACAACTGGGCTCAGTCAGGACAAAGCAAGCTAATGTGGGAGAAAGCCAGCCCCTGGTGCATGCTGTCATCTCCTTCAGGAGGCAGGCGCTGTTCTTGCGGCTCTTGGCCCATTCCCGACCAGGTGCACCCTCCACTTGCCCGACAAAATGCCTCGAGCCAGAGAGGTGGCAGCCTGAGGTACTGGCCAGACAGCCCCTCCCACGGGAAGTCCTCTGGGCACCCGCCCTTCACCTAGGAGCCACAGGAGGACAAGGGGACATCTGCCCTCCCTGCTTCTGCACTGGGAGGCAGCCCCCCAGCGACACCCCGCCCCCGCCCCGTGCAGGCAGAATTAGATGCAGCCTGCGGAAATTATAGGCTGAGCAATATGTTGAAAAGTGTCCAATTGTGTCTACAATGTAGCAGATGTCTGCATTGCCTCCCACAGAAGTAGTGTCAGAACTTTGCTCTGTGGCACCCGGAGCCTGTGAGGAGTCCCATGTGTTTAAAAAGCCAGCAAACCAGAGGGCTTCCCACCAGACACGCAGACACCCGCTCTCCCACTGCAGGGTCTTGGCACCTCAGAGCCTAAAGGGCTCTCTCCCCCAGCTGACCATCCTCCAACAGATTCTCGCAGCTCTTAGAATAAAATCCAACTCCTTTCCAGGGTTCCGGCTGCCTCTCCCTCCTGCTCCCCTGGACTCCCATACTCCAGCCACTCCAAACTTTTGCCTTCCAGAACCTACCACACTAATCTCTACCAAAGGCCCTTTGCATTTGCTGTTTCCTGGCAGGAGAGCTTGTCCCCCAGGCATTGGCATGAATGTCTCTTTCTCCCTGTAAGAGCCCTTCCTGACCTTACCGCAGTCACTCTGTTGCCTGCCCTGCTTTGTTTTCATGAGCTCCCTTTTTTCCACCTTTATTTGTCCCATGCTTTATTTGTGTGTTGGCCACCTGTATCCTTGCAGCCAGACGTGGCCTCTGTGACAGCAGGGGGGCTGAGTGTGCCCTCAGACCCACAGCTCAGTAGCTGTCCCCTGAGTGGAGGGGGACCAAGCCTCAGCCACTCCCACTCTCAGACGGGGACATGTCTCTCGAACCTCTGATGGGGCAGCCTGTACCCTCTGCAGATTCTTTCCTGTACCGCCTGCTTGCTGACTCTTGGTAGAGCCCATGACATTGTTTTGCAGCTCTGATCTGAGCTGCTAAGATCAGCCGATCTCTGTCCCTACTACCAGCTGGCCCTGCAGGCTGCTCTCCTCTACCCTGAAAGAGACCCACAGCCCCGCAGAGACACAGACGCAAGGTAGGGCACCTTGGCCTTCACTAGGGGCGGAAGTTGTTTCTGCCCTGCTGTTCCTGGGTAATGTCCATTTGAGAAACCTCTTCCCACTTTCGGTCTAAGTGGTTCAGGTGGGGCTTTTTCCGTGGCCCTCCCTAGTTGCAAGGTGAGCCTGTGGGATAGTCCTTGCTAGTCAGAGATTTCCTTTCCCTTGGATGTAAGGTCAGCCCTGGAATGGCCATATGATGCAAGCTAAGACCAAGGAGGGCTTTTATTACACTATCAGTATGTAATTGCCATTGTCATACGTGTTGCTCTGGAGAAGGGTGGAGTTTTGATGACAGCCCTAAGGGGAGATGTGAGTGGCTGGGTGCAGGGGTATGGGGGCATGTAAGGGAAGGCTTCCTGTGGAGGTGAGCTTTGACCTGATACCTGAAGGATATGTAGGAATTGCCTAGGAGAAGCGGCAAGGGAGTGAAGAGAATCCAGACAACAGTGAGAACAGTGTGTGCAAAGGCCCTGTGGCAAGTGTGAGCATGTTCTAGAAACTAAAGGTGGGTATGGCTGGGGTGTGGAGCACAGGAGGTGAGAATAAGGAAAGGCTGAGGGTTCGGTGAGTCCAGACTCTGCAGAGCCTTGTAAGCTGGTCTCTGGAAAGGCCCTGAAGTTTAAAGTGCATGTGTTTGGAGGGGAGAGTCTGGGAGCTGTGTCTTGCTGGCTACTGTGTGTCTATAGCTGCTGTGTGAAGATTCTTCTAAACTTCAGCCCTCAAAGGGGTGGACCGAGTCTGTGGTGGCCCTGAGCGTTCTTCTAGATGCCCTGACTACCCTCTGAGACCACCGACCAAAAGGTTCCTCCTTTCCTCTTTGGCTCTACCCCATCCTGTAGTCTTTCAGTCCCCTCCCCTCATCCAGCCAGCAGAATCAAAGGTGCCAGCTGGCTGGGCTCTCCATTGAGGGCCTGGGAGCAGGGCCCGGGCAGAGCCGGGACAGCACTCCTTCCCACTGCACACACCTTCACCAGGCACACCCCACCCCAAACACACCTCTGGGGTGTGGCTTCCACGTCCATCGAATGGGGAAGTAATCCCACCCGGCCATCCTTACTCAGGCCTGGGAGGCCCAGGGGAACAACAAGGCTGAAAGGTATGTGGAGGTGCATTAAACTTCTCCTAAAGTAAGAGAAGGAGATGGGGAGGGGGAGATGTAGGGAATGGCAGTACTGAGGTTGTACTAACCAGGGGGCAAGCCTGGGCTGCCCCAAGGAGGAGGGCCCACAGGGTGCAGGCTGTGAGGGGGCAGGCCTGAGGGCTATCCCTGTGGGGCACCCTTCGGAAGCCTGAACAGAGAGGCCACCCTTGTGAGCACGTTACTGAACCAGGGTCGCGTTGTTCTCGTCCTTGATTCTGGGTTCTCATCTCATTTAGCCACTCGCTGAGGTCCTTGGGCTGAGAACTGCTTAGACTCTTTGGGAACAAGGGGATTTCATGTGGGAAAAGACAAGAAAGGCTCCAGCCCGTTCCCGCGGTGGTGGAGGGAGACATATGGTCTCTTCCTGACACATTCCGGGTATGAATTTCCTGGGACTGCTGTAACCAATTACCACAAACATGGTGGCCCGAGGACAACAGATCTGTTCTGTCATACTTGTGGAGGTTATCAGCCCGAAATCAAGGGGCCAGTGGGGCCACACTCCCTCTGAAGGCTCTTCGGGGGAAATCCTTCTTGCCTCTTCCAGCTTCTGTGGGCTCCCCCAAACCCTTGGCTCTCCTCGGCTTGTAGCTGCATTGTTTCAATTTCTGCCTCCACCTTCTTCCCCACGTGTGTCTCTGTGTCTCTCTCCCGTCTCCCCCTCCTTCTAGGGACACCAGTCATTGGATTTAGGACCCACCCTACTCCAGCATGACCTTGGCTTAACTTCATTACATCTGCAAAGACTCTACTTCCAAATAAGGTCGCATGCACAGATATTGGGGTAAGGACTTCAGCACATCTTTTTTTGGGGGGAACACAATTCAACCCACAATATCCCCCATCCAGAAGTCATCTGGGGAGAAGTGGGCTCAGCCTCAGTGTTGACTGAGTGGAGCCATTATTGCCCTTGAAACAGTTAAGCAGAATCTCCCAGAACTGGAGAAGCACTACCTGTGAGGCGGCCTCCGCACCTTCTGATGCATGTGAGGAGGAGTCGTCTCCCAAGCATGGGAGCAGGTGCCAAAGTTGGGCACTGAGGCACGAACCCACGGACAGGGTGGCTCCAGGTAGACACACTCTGGGCCCCCAAGTGCAGGGTCAGAAGGAGCAGGCCCACGCCTCCTGACTGGAGAGCAGGAGGAGAACAGGGTGCAGGATTCAGTGTAAGTGTGAATCTGTTGCCTAGACACGTGTGCATGTGGGCACATGGAAATAGGGCTGGGATAGACATCCCCAAAGATGTCAGGATGATGGGGAGGAAGAGCAGGGCCTTTAGCCTTATCTGTGACATTGTTATTGTTTTGCCGGGAGACTATCTTTATAAATAATTTAAAAGAACAGCCATAACCTCCACTAGCCATAGGTGACTTCCAGATCAGGCCACGTCCTTCTTTTCTCCCTTGTACCCTGGGAGTCTGGAAATAGCCCTGAGGTCCAGGTCTTGGGCCCCAGATGCACGGAGGAGGGGTGTGGTGAGAAGGATTGGAAAGAGGGCCCAGCCAGCCATGGCACATATACATATCTGCCCTTGAGGTTGGGCCGCCATGTTCCTCACCTGAGCCATGTTCTAGCCCCTGACAGGGGCAGAAAGTGCAAGACCTATAGCTTGGTTTGGGAAAAGGGGGTCTACCACTCCTGGTTTCTGAGCTCACACAGCCTGGAAATAGCCTTCTAGGCCACTGCTCCGGAACATTCTAATCGTCCTCTATGGTGAGTGGGATGGCCAGCCTAGAAGGGACTTGGCCTGTTCTGGGCGACTGCCCTGAGGAAGTGCCCAGCCTGATCCCGAGGGAAGATCTGGAGACCATCAAACATGTCAGCGCAAAGTTCTGAGGACTTTGACACTTTTCCTCGCAAGCTACAGAAGATAAGAGAGTATGGATATCTGAATCCAGAATGCCTCGTCTTCAGATTTCACCTGGCTGATGTCTAGTTTAATCTAGTCGTATAAAAAACTGGGAAGGGAGCCCCTCTGACACTCGTGTAACTAGAACTCCCAATTAACCAGCCCTTCTGCATATCCACACCACAGTGAAAACATCCTTGTGGCCCCACGGATCTGCAGGCTCATGGAGCATCTGCTGAATTATCAACAAGACATTTAAAAAGTTCCATGTACATTCAGTATGCTATTACTTACATAACTGCTTGGTTGGTTTGTTTTTGAAAATGGTCATGCGATCCCTAGTGGCTGTATTAACAAGGCAGCCGTGAGGGGCTCAGAGCTGCCGCTCGTTCTGGGAAACGCGTACAGAAAGGTGGTCATCGACCAGTGCTCTGGTATTACCAACACTCCAGGATTACAGGTCATGACTGTTTACTTGAAGGGAGTTTAGGTTCCTATTTGACAAATGAAAACACACACTGATTATGCTGCAGTGAGCTAAGTGATCCAACCTCGGATAAGAATCGAGAGATGGCCTGAAACAGGCCCAGTCCCAACATCCAATTAGAACGAAGAGGGGCTTGGGTGTGTGTAAGGGGTGTGTGTGTGTGTGTGTGTGTGTGTGTGTGTGTGTGTGCGCACATGTGCATGTGTGCCTTTGTATGTGTGGAAGGGCCAGTGGAAATCTGGGGTATCAGTGTGTGTGTAAGGGAGTTGTTGCTAGGGTTTGGTGCATGTATATGTGGTCTCTGTATCACTCAGCTCGGGCCACCATGACAAAATATACAGACTGAGTGGCTTAGACAACAGACATTTATTCCTCACAGTTCTGGCGGCTGGAAACTCGAGATCAGGCACGTGTTCTCTCTGGGTACGCACATCCATGGTGTCTCTCTATATGTGACCTAATCTCATCTTATAAGGACACCAGTCAGATTGGATTAGGGCCCCCTAATGGCCTCAGTTTAACTTAATTACCTCTTCATTAAAGGCCCTGTCTCCAAAGGCAGTCGCATTCTGAGATACTGGGGGTAAGGTTTCAACATATGATTTTTTGGGGGGGGGGGGGGGGGGCGGGGCACAGTTCAGCTCATAGCACCTAGTTGTGTGCGTGTGTGGGGTTGGCGTGTGGGTGTGCATGGAGTTGGTCAGTGGGTGGCCTTCACCCCTCCTGCCCCCCCACCCCGCCCCCATGCTACCTCTGGTTACAGGAGCTGCTCTGGAGAATCAGGGCAGGTGCTTTGATTATCAGCAGACAACACCCTATTGTCCCAACTGGGACATACATTGTATTATTTTCTGTAAATTTAAAATTTTGTGTAATGTGACTCTGGTGCCCATCCCACCTGCCTGTGAGAGACTTTCTTCCTTTTGGGTCTCTCCATCCTTCAGTATCACGCAAAGTGCTCAGTATCTTTACATGAACATTTGGGGGTACCTCCAGTCTTGGGGTTGCTCTGGTTACCTCGAGATGCCCCCTGCTGGCCTTGGGAGTCTCCACTGCTCCCCTGGGCATGGCGTTTTTAGAGCTCAGAGCCTCCAGGCCGAGGCCCAACTGCACCCTCTCCTCGATGAGGTCCTGACAGGTGCTGAGGTAGAAGCCAGTGGCTCTGGAATCTGAGCCCCTCTAACTTGGCCAGGCCTGGGAACATCCACCATCCCCTCCCTGCTCTTGGTTCTCTCCTCCATCGCCCCGGGATACCCAGGAACTCCTATACTGCTGTGCACAGGGCTGTGGCCAGGGAATGAGCAGCTGTGGGGGAAGCAGGGAGTGGTGGGGACTGGTGCCCACTGGACAGGCAGCTCTGCGGAGGCCCCTCAACAACCAAGTGCGACTGTGGTGGTGTGGATTCAGCAGGGGCCAACGCTATCAGAGCCTTTCATTTTCTCAGAGAAGCAGGGAATGTTTCATTTTTAATGTAATTTCTCCCAATTTTTGAACACCGGCAACTTGTGTGCTAATCAGATGTATCCCCTGGGAGAAGAGCCCCTGGGAGAAGAATTCGAGCACCAGGCCTGGGCACTGAAGGGGGTTTTTGGTGGTGGAAGGGCACAGCTGGCTTCTGAAAGGAGTTATGCAGAGCACAGGGAATAAGGGACTGAGACCCCAGCCTCGCTCTAAGGAACTTCCCTCCTATACCCAGGAGGGATCTCAGGTGGGAGAGGGGAGGTGGCTGGCTGGAGAGCACACTGGGGCTTGGTGACAGCTGGGACTGAACGTGTCACCTGACTCTCCCACCAGCCACCCAGTTCACCAGCAGCGGCTGTGTGAAGGTGAGGACAGGGGTCACTTTGGGGCCCTGACCGCAGATACCCTGTTGTATTTTCAGAGCAATAGCCTGGTGGATGGGAGACAGGGCTGGTGGAGGTGGGATGAGCCTGCCCTTCCTGGGCCCCATAGGGTCACCCCGGGACTGGGACACATCACACTCCCCCATCTGCTGCACCACTTGGGGCTGGAGGTGGAGCAGGCCCAGTGGATTCAGTACCCCAGAGGCGGCAGGAGGGCCCTGAAGAGGCAATGCTTGATGTTGTTGTCATCCCAGCGTGGCTCCGGGTGTGGCTGCCACTGAGCACAGTGGGCCCTGGGCTGTGTCCTCTCCCTCACCACACCTCAGCCGCCGAGCTTTTGTGCCTTTAGCAGCCTGTGCAGAGCACATCCCAGCCCCAGATCTTGCGCTTGCCAGGTCACCCTTCCTCCAGACTGTCACATGACTGGTCCCTTCTTCACATTGTGGAGGCATCACTCCCCAGACCATCCTTCCCTTGTCTCCTTCTCTTCCCTGTTATATCACTTGTGTTATCTGCATAGGACATACTGCTCTGCAAATGTATCTTGTTTGTTGTGACCTTCCTGCCCCTGGAATATCAGCTCAGTGAATTCAGGGGTCTTGGACTATTTGTTTCACTGCTCTGTCCCCAGTGCCTAGAATAGTGTCCTGTACCTTGCAAGTACTCACTAATTATGTATTCAGTGAATGATGTATAGTGGATTGATGGATTGGTGATGGATGGAGGGATAGAAAGGGACGGATGGATGGATAGGGATGGATGGAGGGATGGAAAGGGACGGATGGATGGAGGGATGGATAGGGATGGATGGTGAACGGATAGATGGATGGTTGAATGGATAGATGGGGATGGATGAACAGATGGAAAGAGAGAGAGAGGGGAGGAGAGAAGGATGGGGTTGGTCCCGGGCAGTGGGGAGGTCAGCTATGTTGAGATAGCAGCCATGGCAGACTGGTTCAGGGGCCCCAGGCTTGGGCCTGTGGTGGATAGTAGGTGCTGTTGCTCAGAAGTAGTGCTCTGGCCCTGGTTGCTTTCCTAGGGCAGAGGAGGCAGCCAAATTTGGTGCCTGGGGCTTGGTCCAGTGCTACTTCTATCTCACTGGGCGACTTCAGGAAAGCCTCTGCTCCTCTGGGCTCGAGGACTTCCTTCATCATCCAGGAGTTACAGTCCCCAGGCTACCTTCCTCATAGGGTAGGGGAGGCTCAAAAAAGCTTCCATTTGCAGCTGCTCTGACAAGCTCAAAGACTGTCTTCCCAGAGGCACATGTGTCCAAGGAGGCAAGAATGAGTTTGTTCATGGTGGAATCATTTATGACAAACCATTGGAAATACCCTAAATGGTCAGCTACTCAAAGTGGGACCACACCCCCCCCCCAACTTATTGTTGGGTACTGGGTGGCACTAACGTGCTGGCCAGCCCCTATGGTGCCTGTGTGGACCCCAGAAAGGAGCCTCCTCTGAGCAGGTGAGTTACAAAGAGTTGCCCCTGCCTCTGGGCTGACAGAGCCACATCTGGCCAGAGAGCAAGGCTGATTTCAGCCCCCAGCCTCAGGACAGCAGCAACAGGAAGACCTCCAAGGCACCAGTTGCAGGGGAAAAGGCAAGTTGAGGAATAGTATGGTGCCATTTATAGGGAAAAAGCCCCAGAAAAATCTGTCTCTCTCTTCCATCTCTCTCTCTCTCTCCCTGTCTCTCTACCTATGTCTCTGTCATCTATATCTACCTATATGTATAGCATCATTCGTATCTATCTACCTATGTATCTACCTGTATCTATTGGTCAATCATCTATATCTATGTATGTACATACATATGTATGTATGCATATATCTATGTGAACACATATAGGATAAAAGTCTAGTCGTGACTCCCCAAACTGGGAAACAGTGGAGAGGTCCTGGGTGCAATGGGGTCAAAGGGATCATAGTCTTACTGCAGTGTTTTCATTTGTTATGAGGAAGCCACATTCAAGCATCAAGGGGGTGCTTAAACAATAGGAGAACATCCTGGGCCCTCCTCAGCCCAGGTACCTGCTGGAATCAGAAGAGAAAGCCACGTCTATGGTCTGTGGTATTCAAATGGCACCACAAGCGTCACTCCTTCCCCGCCAGTTGTCAGGAGAATTCTTCAGAGACCCATGAGGATGGGGGCGCTTTGTAGCCATGCGCTGACGGTGCTTTTATGAAGTTGGTTTAGAAGCTGTAACAAATTTGCTGGTAATGGTGTTTTGGTGAATGAGGCTGTTTTTAAAAACACTTAGCAAAGTTGCTAAAAATCACATTCATTCTGGGTAATTGAAACCCTAATGTGTTGCTGGCGTGGCAGTCATGGCATTTCCTGGGCACGTCACTGCAGGGGAGGGGGCCTCTGGTGCCTGCTGCCTACCCCACACCAAGGCCCTTTGGACTGGAGTGTGACCGCAGCTGTGATCCAGTGAGCTTCTGGCACTCCTCCCGCCCCTCCTGTTCCTCTGCTGACCTGGACACATGGAAGGCCAGGCCAGGCCCAGGTCCACTGTGGTCCACTCTGACCCTCCCTCCCTCTTTCTCTCCCTGTGCTTTCATTTATGCAATAGTATACAAGTGTACCCTAGGAAATACAGTGAAGAACCCATAAGTTTTAAACCCATAGGGTTAAAGTTCTTTTTGACTAGCACCAAACTCCCAAGAGGCTACCTCTGTGATCAGTTTAACCTGTGTCTTTTAGAGCAGGGTTTTTCAACATTGGCACTGCTCACATTTGGGGCTGGATGATTTTGTGTTATGGGAACTGTCCTGAGCTTTGTCAGATGTTTAGCCTCATAGCTGGCCTCCGCCTGCTGGGTGCCAGTCCCACCTCCTGCTGGTCGTGACAACCCAAAATACTCCAGACATTGCTACATGTCAGGGTGGGGTGGATATCACTTCCCGCTCTGAACCTCACCAGTTCTGCATCCAATTCCCAGCATGTGTTGGGGAGGCCCTGCCTCAACCAGCAAGGGATGTTCCAGCACCGGCCGGGAGCCCTGCCATTCAACTCAGTTCTCACAGTACCTCTTGGGATGCCAGTGTCGATGTCACAGATCACGGGCTCAGTCCTACAAAGCTGGCCCTTGTCCCCCCACTTCAGACACCAATCACAAGCCCAGTTGTCTCCTGTGCTTCTGATCCACTGGCTACACATTGGAGTTCCCACAACCTCCTCCTTGGCTTTGATCAGTTTGCTCGAGTGGTTCACAGAACTTGGAGAAGCATTTTATGTACTAGATCACTGATTTATTGTAACACGATAGAATTCAGGAACAGCCAGATGGAAGAGACGCACAGGAAGAGGTACAGGGAAGGGGCTCAGAGTTCTCAAGTCTCTCCCCATGTGCCACACCCCCCAAATCTCCAGGGGCTCTCCTAACCCCGTTCTTTGGGTTCTTATGGAGGCTTCATTACATCGCTCTGACCTATTAAGTCACTGGCCATTGGGACTGATTCAACCTCCAGTCTCTCTCCCCTCCCTGGAGGTTCGGCGGGGGGGGGGGGGGTGCTGAAAGTTGCCACCCTCAAAATACAAGATTGGCTCCCTTGGTAACTGGCTCCCATTCTAGAGGTCACCAAGGGGCTTTCCCAAGGTCACCCGATTAACACAACAAAAGACACCTTTAAAGCTCACACCACTTAGGAAATTCCAAGGGTTTTGGGAGCTCTGTGTGGAAAACCCAGACAGAGACAGAATATATATGTCTTATTATAAATCACAGTATCACAGAAACACTGTGCAGCTGGTTGGTAATAATACTTTGTGGGGTGGTTTTGTTAAAACAAAACCCAAACCAAAATACAGTCCCGTAATATGCTTTTGTGTCATTCTTTATTCTCTAAGATTTCTCCAGAGTAGATCAGAAGAATGCGACTGCTGTATCGTAGAGCGTGTTTGTTTACCATGTTTACATACACCACAGAGTGCATCAGAGAGGCCCCAACTTCTACTCCCACCCTTGATATATGAGGGTATTTCCCACCACCCTCTCCAACACTTGGTGTTACCATACTTTTACCTTCTTGTCAATTTCGGGGGTGAAACATGGTGTCCCCTTACTCCACCCTCCTTTCCATTCACCGGTATTTGCACATTTGTCTGTGTACTCAGCACTAGTTAAGCCCCTCACGTATGTCAGGCTCTCTTCTGGGTTCTGGGGCCACGGTGTCAGGGATATAGAAGCAGCTCCTGTCCAATAGGAGGTGGGCATAGAGGCCAGGCTCAAGGTCAGGGCTTGCTGCCCAGAGGCAGCAAGGGTGGAGAGGAGAGAGTGTCCAGGCAGAGGGAGAAGAGGGCCAGGGCTGGTGGGCAGTGGAGCCTGTGACCAGCTGAGCAGGGTGACCACTTGTGGCCAGAGCCAGGGTCCTGTGGACCTGGCCACGGGAGCCCCTGAAGAGTCTGAGCCAAGGGGATCAGGCCCTCACAGAACCAGAGGAGCATGAATCTAGCATCTGGGCTGCTGGCCATGCCCATCTGAGTTTCCTGAGGCTGCCCTAACAAAGCGGCTGAAGATAACAGAAATGTATTCTCTCTCAGTTCTGGAGACCAGAAGTCCAAAAGCAAGGTGTCAGCAGGCCTGTGCTCCTTCTGTGCCTTGTCCAGGCCCTGGTGGCTCCCAGCTGGTGGCCGCATAACTCCAGTCTCCGTGTCTGGTCTGTCTCCATCCATGTCTTCCCTCTTGTCTTGTAAGCACACTTATCATTGATTTAAGGCCTGTCAGGGTAACCCAGGGTGAGCTCATCTGGAGAGCCTTAACATATCTGCCAAGACCCTTTTAACAAACAACGTCACATTTACAGCTTCCAGGACATGGCCTAGGTTTCTGGGGACCCACCAGTCACCCCACTACAGTGGCCATCTGGCCTTGCTGTGTGCCTGAAGCAGAGCAGAATGAGGCCGAGAGCACAGAGAAGCAGCAGGCCTAGTCCTTACCCCCATTTCCCTCACCCCAGGCCGGCCACCCCTGGGGAGGCAGGGCGGGAGCCCCTGCCCTGTCTGCCTTCACCTCCCTTGAAGCTTCAACTGCCTGTTTCCAGGTTGGAATCTGGCTTCGGGTTGCCAGAGTTTCTGAATGCGATTATCAAGACAACAAACACTCTGGATCTTTAAGTGAAAACTCTGGTTTTTATACATGGCCTCAAAACTTTTTTAAAACACCAGATAAACGATCATGGGCCAGCTCTGTCTCCATGGCCAGTTTGCCCTCTCTGTTCTAGAGGGACCATTACACGGCAGTCCTTGCCCACTCGCTCCGGTCGGGCTCACCCCACACCAGGCCACGTTGAGAACTTTCTCCTCATCTCAGTTAGACCTCAACTCCTGTGGGAAGTTCTTATTCTCCTCTGAGACTAAGCAGTGAATGCTTAGAGGCGAGGTCACCTGTCCAAGGTCAGATTGGGTGGAGCTGGAATTTGAACTCTGGCTGCTTGCTTCCTGAGCTGGTGGGTTTAAGAGCAAACATCACAAGGCAGTTGAGAATTCCTTAGAACTTCCTTGCTGGATTATGGGCTCCGTCTGCAACCCTGATCCATTTCCTGGAGGCATTTTGATCTTGGCGGTCTGGTCACCGTATCTGAACCTCAGTTCTCTCATCTGCCATGTGGAGCTAATGCTCCCCACCCTGATTACCTCATAGGACTCCTTGGGGGCGCCCGGCGAAACCGGGCCTGAGAAAGCACCTTGAGAAACAACCAGCGCTGTGCACAGGGAGGGAGGCACCATTAACTATAGGGTAATTCTGTTCCCGAGGCTCCTGTTGCTAATCCAGACCTCTGAGGGCCACAGCGCTGATCTTTTCTCATCCTCCTTGGCTAATTTTCCCAAACATCAGGCAGCTAGGCGAAAAGCTGCATTTTCAGATGTAAATTTTTCTCTGAACCACGGAAGCTTTAAAACCACCAGATGAAGTATAGAAAGTGCTTGACAATTTCTTGAAGCATCTCTCGTTCTCTGGGTTGGAATATCATGCATGAGTATATGTGTGTGTTGTGTGTTTTTTTTAATCCCGCTATCATGAGCAGCAGGTAGCAAAATGTTGATCTTTAATGTGTTAGTAAAACAGCATACATTTGAATATTGGCTTTTTCTGCCATCTGTACCAGTTGACACTGTTTCTCATACCAGCTTATTACATTTCTTGTACAAACATAACTTTTGGGTGTCTCTGTTGATTTATGCTATAGTTGCTCTGGTATTTGTGTTAAAATAGCATTTTAAAACTTATAAAATATTGCTATTTATTCCGTCCTTGATTCTTTGCCATTTGACAAGCGCTGGAACAGCATGCGATTCCCGAGGACTACATTTTCGGCTGTGGTTGTGTTGGAGGGGCAGCGGGCTGGGGGCAGGCAAGCCCACAGCTACACAGGTTCAGGGTCCAGCTGGGCCCTCCTATGGTGCTGAGCTCACAAACGCCCCTAGGCAGATTCTCCAGGGTTATTTTCAACTCCAAATGAGACAAAAACACCAAAGGGGGGGTGGTGAGGGGAGGGAGTCTTCATAAAGCTGGATTTGCTCAGTTTGAAGAACTTTTTATTCCTTAATTCTGTCCTCTTTCCCTTCCTCATGTCAAAATGTCCTTTCTTAGGTGAATTGAAGAAGATTTTGGATGACAGCTTTTGGGTTGTTGTTGTTGTTTTTTTTTTTTCCCCTCTCCAATAGCTTTCCTTGGCAAAATCATGAGTTCTCTAGTTGGTTTGGGGGAGTAGCTTTAGCGATCTGCCAAGTCGACAGCTCTGGGGCCCACTTGTGCAAAGCTGGGTGGGGGCTGAGCCCTCTGCCAGATTCTATCGCCATAGAGGCGGTGGATGGGGCTGAGGCTGGGGCTGGGCTGGGCTGGGTGTCCTCACCTTCCAGGGGGGAGGCTCTGTCGCAGCGGAGGGAGCCTGCAGCCGGCTGGCGCATAGATGAGGCATTCTGCCACTCTAAAAAAAAAATCTGTGCAAACTGCCACAGATGGAGGAAGAGCCAGTATCCAAATTGGAGGCTGTTTCGCTAACACGTTAAAGATTAACGTGTTTTTACTGGCTGCCGCATGCTATAGCAAGATGAGTTTTCTTTTTAAAAAGGAAGGAGAAGAAAAAGAAATAGGAAGAAAAGAAGAAGCAGGAGGAGCAGCAGCCTGTTTAGAACCAGTGCTGGGGTGGGGGTGCGGGGCAGCCCCTCCTGCCTTCTTCGGTGCCCTCCACCCGAGGGAGCCCAAGGGTTCCGAACACAGCCCCCATCTCCAGCTTGAACGCCCTTGCCCCTTTGTGCAGAGATATTCAGCCCACCTCCGTGCCCCTTATATAGGCTGTGCATCCTTCCTTCTGGCTGGCAGATTCCAGTTCCCTTTTGTTAAGGCTCAAGTTTTGAAGGCATGTTGAACCCAGTTTGAGGTGGTATAATGATATACCACCCAAGTATAATGATGACAACTAAAGTTTCTTGCGGTCTTGACATCCGTGCTCAGCACTCCCCTATGATGTCCTGCGGGATACCCGTGAGAGGCACTCCAATTGCCCTCATTTTATACAAGGGGAAATTGAGGCATAGACAGGTTAAGTGACTTGCCTAGGGCCACACAGCTGAAAAGTGAGGTTTGAGTCCAGGCAGAGGGGTCCAGAGTCAGTCTCTGACTCTTGCAGCAAAGGTTAGCTGCTCCCTCCTACCTCTCGCTCCTGGCCAACCAGACCCCCTCTTCCCTGGGCTTCACACCCAGTTCACATTCTTATCCCAGAGGCAGAAGGGTGCAACTCTTATTTCTTCCTTAATTCCCAGCCTGGCCTTAAGGACAGAGCAGAGGTTCTGTGGGTCTTCATGGGTTGAAGTGGGGCTTAATTTTAACTTTTGCAACAAGGGACACAAGGTGGGGAACTGGTCAGGGAGATCTAACATGTAATAGGTGTAATGGTAGAAAGCCTGATAAACAGAACTGACAGCTCCCATCAGGCCAGTGTGTGTGTGTGCGTGTGTGTGTGCGCGTGTGTGCGTGTGAATGGAGGCTGTCCGGAGGCCTGGGGTCCAGTCCTAGTTGTTTTCTTCTTACAGATGCTTTGGGCTGACTCCCCAGCATAAGGACGCTCCTGAGCCATCTCCTGATAGGTGCCCTCCGTAGGAGCCTCTGGGCCTGGCACCTTCCCATGATCAGTGGTAGTAATTCAGCTGACTTTACCCTGGGGCAGAAGGGTCCAGGAAAACTGGGATCTGGGGCTTGCAACGGCAAAGAAGTGCCTTCCAGTGGGGAGAGGAAGGTGGGGTGGCGAGGTGGGGGACATCCCCTTACTCATCGTCACCCTGGGGATGCCACTGAGGAGTAAGGCCCTTGACAAGCTCATCTCTGTGGGTTAGGGCCATCCATTACAGGGACAGTGGTGGCTCATCACACAGGCCAGGCTAGGACGGGGGGAACATTAATGGTTGCTCCTTAGTCTAGTGAAACAGAGTCAGGATCAGCCCTCAAAGATTCAAGAACACTGGTATTTGTGAAAGCTCTCTCCACCCAACCCCCAGGGGCAGCCCGGGTGGGAAGATTTCTGGCAGGCGGCCCCAAGACAGGCAGCAAGAATGCTATGGAAACTGGCTAATCTGGCTAAGCCAGGCCCTTGCCACTCCCTCTGTGCATGGCCTTGTACAAGCTGCAGCCTTGGTTTCTTTATCTCTTTAATGGGCACACTGGTGATCCCAGAGATTACTGCTTCGTGTGTCTGGACTCAGATTCCACTGAACACTTCTCCCTAGAGTGGTCCTGGCAGTGCCCAAGGATGGTTTGAAAAGGAGACACTCCAGCTATGGACACAAGAGGGTCATAGGAGGTAAGGACTCAGCAGGAGGAGCCTGGAAGCCCACTGTGCAGTTGCCCTAGAGCCTGGGCTCTCCAAGTGCCCCACTATCTCCTTCACATACCCCATGATGAACATCATTGGTGGTTTTTTATGAACACTGGCCTCTTGTCCTAGACTATAATCATCCCCTGCACCCAGAAGGTTTCCTGCACACAGCTGGGGTTGAATAAGTGTTTGCTGAATGAGCAATGGCTCTCAAGAGTCATGCCAACTGAGCCCCTGCACACAGGATCCCTGGGACCCCCATGCAGTCCACACCTCACTTGTCCCCAGGTCCCTGACCAAAAGGAGTCTGTGAACAAATACTTCCTGGGCCTGACCAGGAGCAAGAGAACAAGCAGAGGTTACATACCATGTGCCTAAGTGTTTGGTTTAGACCAAGCTTAGAATATACCATCATAAAGACCTGGAAAGCCAGGTTCCATTGCTGAAATCTCATACTCTTTGGAGCTCTGTGCTGGATCATGGCAGCTGGGGGACCCACTCTGGCCCTACCTCCCACCCACACTCCTCCTCTTCCTACCCTGTGCTCTGTGTTGTGCTTGTCCCACTATGCACAGAAACACCGCAGCCCGCACTGTCCCAGTGCTGACTCTCTTTCCCACAAACACTGCCCCTCAGCCGTCCCCCGGGGGCCTAGGGCAGACCTTCTCAATCTGGACACTACCGACACTTTGCGCCCAATAATTCTCTGTTGTGGGGCCATCCGGTGCATTGCACAATGTAAACAGCCTACACCCTCAGCCTTTACCCACCAGATGCCAGGAGCACCCCTCCTCCAGTTCTGAAAACCAAAATGTCTCTAGACATTGCTAAATGTCCCCCAGGGAACAAAGTCACTCCCAGCATCCCCTTAAGAACTACTGGCCTAGAGGTACACAGTCCTGAGTTCTGCTCAGGCCCCAGAAATAGGCCTAGGGCTGTTTGGGCAGGGCATTCCAGGTTGCTACGCACCCAGAGTGTGGTCAGGAAGGGGGCCCAGTCTTGGTGTGGGTGCATTCCCTTGGCCAGGTGGAATTCTCACCTGGTGTTGAGGGACTGGCCAGATGTAGGCTGTCTAAGGGCCGTGCCATCTGCTTGCACACCCCCAGTGACATGGGGCCCACGGAGGCAGCTGGTTCTCTCGTGCCCAGCTCTGACTGGTTCAACATGCCTTCAAAATAAAACCGAAACCCTTCCCCTTTCCCCCAGCCCCCAGCAGCCAGCCCTGATCCTGGAGGATAAGTGGCTCTCTCCTCCCTGACTGCCTGTAGTCTTTTGGGCTCTGTGGCCCCTAGGTGACCCCTCGAGTAGGCTCCTTGTCCTCACTGAAGGCCCTGATTCCTTCAGTGTGCAGCCAGGGTGTTGTGTGGCCACTCCAGGTGCCCAGAATAAGTCTTGGCAGTGCATGGGTGAATGATGCTTATTTGAATAGTTCCAAGCACCTTACATTATGTACTTAGAAAAAATAGCAGCACATCAGGCCTAGGATGTCACTGGTGTCTTAAGGGAGGGTGGGAGTTTAGGGGCGCTTGGGTGGCTCAATCAGTTAAGCATTCAACTCTTGATTTTGGCTCAGGTCATGATCTCAGCATTGTGGGACTGAGCCCCACATCAGGCTCTGCGCTGCTTGGGATTCTCTCTCTCTCTCTCTCTCTGCTTCTCCCCCACCCCCAATAAATAAATAAACATTTTTTAAAGAAAGGAAGGATGGGAACTTAGAAGCATTGCCTTCCTACTGGCCAAAGATAGCACAATTTGAGTATCAGGAATGATGGTTGCAGTGGATAGAAATGAATGAACAATGCTTAAATCTGTGACTTTATAGTGACACTTAAAACAAAGGGAAACTTCACAGGTCCCCTTTGGAGAGGACGAGTGTGCATTAGGTTTGCCTTGAGTGTCCTAGTTTATGCCTGTTGCCCTTTCACTCAAAGAACTGTCCTACTTTTCATGATACGTTCACGATGAATTATATCCTCACCCGTGCCTCTGCAGGATGCAGGCTAACTAAATTGTTATTTTGAAAACTGGTAAATAAAGCAAATGAATGCAGCATTATCCTACCTTTATTCTCCAAACTAGACCTCAGGGGGACCAAATAATTTTTGACGTAACAGGAGCAAGTCCAGCTTCACAGAGCAGATAAGCTCACGAGGAGAGAGCCCAGTGGCGAGGACACATCAGGGGGCTGGCCCCACATGGGGGTTGCTGGGGTTGAACAAGAGACCCTTGCTGAGACGGCAGATGCCAACCACGTTGTCAGAGACATGAGCTCAGGGCCTCCTAGTACCCATCACCCTATGCTGGAGCTTACAGCTGTGTTCACTCTTGAATGTAAGATCCCATGAACAGGCATAAAAAGGACAGATGTAAAGCCCAACATCTGGGCCCCATCCAGTGTATGATGCAGAGGGGGAACTTGCTCAATAAGGAGTTATGTGTAAAACTGAGTGCTGGGTATTCAGCCACAGGCAGCCAATGTGGGTCTACAGAACAAGAACTGACAAGAGAGCCAGTGCTCAATTTGGTTGCATGAACAGAAGCACGGTGTCTGAGACAAGGGAAGTGAAAGCTTTCTTCCTGCTAGGCTCCCCAAAGCACAGCTGAAGTCCTGGCCCTGTCTATGGAAGGATGCACAAAAGGTATCAAGGTTCTGATAGTGTTCAAATGACTTCAGGGACAAGGACTGAGGAAGCTAGAAGCCCACCCTGTCCACTGCCCAGAGGGGAGCAGAGTAAGTCAGACATGAGAAGTTTCTTTGCTGTTAGCTGAAACAGCCTGGGGCCCCTCATAGGGGGCACTCTGGCCTTGCTGCCAGGGACTGGGGGGAGGGGTGGGCAAGAGAAGGGAAGTGGGTGGGGAGGGACTGCATCCCTCCAGGCCTCCTTGGTGATATGAGTCTCTCTGAATTCATTTTCTAGGGCTGACATGATGAAGTGCCACAGGCTGGGTGACTTACACAACAGAAATTTATTTGCTCACACTTCGGCAGGAGAAAAGTCCAAGACTGGGTGTTGGCAGCCTTGGTTTCTACTGAGGTCTCTCTCCTTGGCGTGGAGATGACTAGTGTCTTCATACAGTCATCCCCTTGTCTGTGTCTGTGTCCTGATCTCTTCTCGTAAGGATGCTGGTCATACTGCATTCTGGCCCCGCAATGACCCCATTTATATGTAATTAGCTCTTACAAGACTCTATCCCCCAATACAGTCACGTTTTGAGGTCCTGGGGGCTAGGACTCCAGCACATGAATTTTGGAGAGGGTGCAACTCATCCCATAGCACTCCCTAAGCTGGTCCAGGGTATGGACTTGTCCAGAGAGGGTGGTCCCTGCCACCAGGAACGCCCAGCCTGTGCGGTTAGTGTTCTTGTACAACCTCAGCCCGCTCTCAGCCATGTTACCCCATGCAGCTGCTCCCTCAACGTGTCCTTGTCAGTTGGAGGGACTGGGTCCTCTCCTAGTGAATCTGCAGTGCTCGTGTTTCTGTCCGCAGAGCACCAGGCAGCATCCTTGACTCCACCCTCTTCCCCACTCCCAGTCAGCCTCTGTGTCTGTGACGATGCCTTCTCTGTCCCATCAGGATCTGTCCTGGGCCCCTGACAGGCACTGCTCACTGCCAGCCCCGCCCTCTCTGCTGTTCAGTCCAGCACTGGGCACCCGGACTCGGGCTTGTGCCGGGCATTGTCTTCTCCCATGACTGTCTCCTCCTCTGCCTGCCAGCCCAGGATGCCCTGCTTCCAGGACCCCTGTGAACCAGGACCCCCTGTCAGGACCACAGCCCCAGGTCCACCTGGGGTGGGTGAGGGCCGGGTATCGGATCCCCAGGACAAAGGCCCCCACAGTCCCCACCAGTGACTGAGGGAGTCCCCACACTGAGCACTGTGGAAGGAGGGCTCTGCTTTGATGCAACATTTGTTGGCTTTTTAATTTTTTTTTTTTTAGTGTTCAAGCTGTCAAAAAAGTATGTTTGCCGAGTCTGCATGTTTGTTTTGGATTGTTGTTCCCTAGAACAACATGGAAGGGGGTGGAAGTGCCTGTTCTGCACAAGCAGGAGGGTGGGCAGGGATGACTGCCCTGGCTGTGTTCCTGGAGGCAAGCACCTGGGCTTGAGGGACTGGGCAGCCCAAAGCTCGCTCCCCAGCCCTGCTGTCTGGGCCTCACGACCAGGGTGTGATGCGTGGGGGCAGAGTGGAGCCTGGCAGTGTCCCCCTGAAACCCACCGAGCCTCCCGCAGGCAGAGCTGGGTCTTGGTGGTGGCGCCTCCCCACTGCTCTTGCTTTCTGGCTGTTCTGCTTGCACCTACTCCCCTACTCTCTGTGGCAGCTGGGCTTAAGTGACACCTTGTGTCATCGGTTGTGAAACAGACCATTGCCGATACCAGATTTGAGAGAATAAAAGAAAGAAAACCAAGTGCACGTTGATCCTAAGATGCACTGTGATTCCAGCATGTTTGAGGGTGGGAGAAAGAAATCTGGTAACCATCTCTTTGCTCAACACACACTGGCTGCCGAGGGTCTTGTGGCCTCACCCACCCCCAGAAGCCCAGGAGGGGAACGAGAGGCAGACGGATAGTCCCAAACTGGGGAAACGGCCAGACCTGCAGAGGCCACAGCCCCCAGGCCCTGTGCCCATGCTGGAGGGGACTGAGCTGCTGGGAGGAGGGCAGGCCTTCTGGGATAGTGGCTCCACGCTGGGTCCTTCAGCTCCTGTGAGGTGCGGCAGCCCCGGGGTCCATGAGGTCTCTGCCTTCCGTTCCTGATCCTTTTGAACGGGAGGGGATTTTAACGTCGGGTCCCTGCAGCAGGACAGCTATGCTAGTGGGTGTGAGGATGGCCAGGCAAACAGAGGAAAGCCAGGACATGTGGGAAACATGGTGACAGGGTGGAGCTCTTGCCCCAGGCCTGCCTGAAGCCAGTACTTCCCCCTGCACTTTTTATTAACAGGAGCTAATATGTTTCTTTTATTGCTTTAATGTCAGTTTCACTTGGGCTTTCTAACTTGTAACAGAAAGCAATCCCACCCATGTACTGGAGTTGGATTCCCTTCTACCTTCCAGATGCCCTTCCTGAGTTTTACTGCAATCTTCTGCCTCAGTTTCCCCATCTGCGAAATGGGGATGACAGTAGTGCGTCTGCCATAAGGTTGTTGTGGTAATTTCATGAGTTAATACTTGGGAAGGGTCTGGAAGAGTGCCAGGGCATAGTAATTGCTGCATAAATGGGTGTGATTACTGCTGCTGGTATGATCATTTCAGTGCCTCCAGGCTGCCTGTGACTCAGCCCCAGACAGCCTCCGTCTGCCGACGTCTGCCGCGGGCCACACCTCCAGAACCACGATATAGAGAAACCTCTGAACTAGTGCTGGTTTAAATTTCCAATAATTTATCAAGAATCGAGAGCCAGATTTCCTCTGGGAAATATTGGTTCTTAGGTTTACAAAGTGTCTTGGTTGTAAATACCCATAAAAATGACACTTCGTTGGGCCGTATTTATTCCTAAGCTGGTCAAAAGATATTAGCACATCTGACTGTGTAAATCTGCCAGCCCCTGAATTCCTGCATGGCTCTCAGCATGCCCTCCAATCAGGGCACGAGAGAGCAGGATGTCCCAGCCAGGGCTGAGGACCCTGTGTAATGCGGGCGGGGGGGGGGGGGGGGGGGACCTTGCCTGGTGGCTGAGTCACGCAGGCAGAAATAGGGCAAGCTATGGCCTGGTCAGGGCAGACCTTTGCATGGAGTGGTCCCTGGGGCCAGGAGAGCCACAGTGAGAGGCCAGCTGGGTCTGACTGCCTGAGGGGGACTGGAATCGGCTGGAAGGAGCCAGGCTTCTGATTGTGGCTGAGAATGAGCTCATGCGAACAGTTATAGGAGCACCTTTTGAGAAGCAGCCCGGAAGGTCCTAGTGTTCTGACCGTGACTGCCTTTCATTCCCCCACATGTTTTACCTCTAGAGACACTCTTTCTGTCTCTCAGATGCTGCCTCCATGGACAGTGCCCCTCCAGGCCTTTGCCTAGGCTGTGCCCAGTGCCTAGAAAGCCCCCCTCTCCCCACCTATCCTGACTGTATTTACAGGTGGGATTCAACCCACGCCATCCTCTCTGATCTGCTGTAGCAATAATGACACCACCCAGCGATTTCTTCTTTCTTGTACACAAGAACAAACACAGTCTCCTCCGAGGCAGAGCCTGGGCTGGAAATCTCTTGGCCCTCTGAGCACCTAGGACAGAGCTGGCACACAGCCTGTCACCTGGTCAGCGTGTCCCTGATGGTGAAAACCAACACGACAGTAATTGTCACTATTTTCTGCCTGCCCCACATTGAACTGTTGCTGGCTACGGGGTGGTTATACTCATTTTGGAGATGCAGAAACTGAGGCTCAGAGAGACTAAGTGGCCAGCTAGCGACTAGCAGAGCTGGGACTGAAATGTGGGCCACAGTCCCGTCCAGCCTGGTATCTTCCTCTGTGGCTGTGTGCAAAGGGAAAAAACAGAGGAAATCGTTCCCGAAGTGACTCGGGTAATTCAGAGAGGGAGGGCTGCTGTTTAGGAAAACGGGGTTTGGCTGCTAACTTCAATCCTCTGTTTGAGTGTAGACATGGCTCCTGACATTGTGGCCAATTTCTAGATATTGATTTCTGCCTTGGGAAATACTGCGTTGTATGAAATGCAGAAATCTTACAGACATCTGTAAGCAGCAACTGACACAGGTGAATGTACACAGTTGGCATTCAATAAAGACTTGTACATGGTATCGATTAGCGAATGACACCAAGGCCCACTGCTCCACGTGGCCTGCGTGAAAACAATTCTCAGCCTCGTATAAAGTGCCCTATAAGGGCATCCGTCTCTGGGAGGGCAGCAGGGTTTTTAAGTGCAAGAAAGAGATCAAAACAAGAACGGTGTTAGGGGCAGCGTTTGGGTGGCCTGGGGAGAGGGCAGGGCTACTTGGACACGAGGTTTCATAGATAAGGAGCCCAGCGGGAGCCATCGAAAGAGCCTGGCCCTGCCCATTTCTGTGAAAGCCTCACCTTCCCAGGTAAGCACTGCCCACTCTCATTTGCCAGATTGCTGATAAATCATGAGTTCTTCCTCACACATAGACACTCTCTGCGTTTTTATTCCAAACATTTAACTTGCAGAGTTGACAGAAAGGCTATAGATTTCCCCCCAAATATCCATTTGCCTTGCCATTTATCTACTTCGATCTGAAATACAGAACATGATGGGTGCCCTAGGTAAATCAAGCATTTCCTGTCTTCCGAAATGGGTTTGCAAACGCTTATTTCATGCCATTACCATTTTTCTGTTTCTAACAGTAAATCAAAAAAGTATCGCCCATTCATCCACTTTAAAAGTAATGCCTTTCTTATGCGTGATTACACATACCCAGTGGAGATCTGTGTGTGTGCACTGTAAATCTACTCCTTTAAAAGGTTTCCCCTAAGTACACTAGTGACATAAATTGGTGTAGAGCAAATTTATTTATTTAATGGGTTTATTCTTTTAACTGGTCTGATAACCATTACTGTTCACTGTTTGGTTTGGGGGGAGGAGGGAGTTCTTATTAATGTATCTGATTTATTTCCATGGCAGATATTTATGGAAAAGGGCTCCCCTGGAAATGAGGGTGAGTGTAATTTATTGGTTTAGGAGGGTTATTCTTAACTGGCCCTCAGGCAACCCACATGGTGTTCATAGAAATCAGGAGAGTCTCTTAAAGTAATTGAAGAAGGAGATGCTGCAGACCACTGGGAGAGAATTTCGGAAGGCTGTTTTCGGACAAAAGTTTTCCTAAATGCTAAAATAAAGGAGCACAAGTCATAAAACCTGAGATGATTTAAAAAAAAAAAAAAAAGGAAGGAAGAAAAGAAGAGGAGAGAGAAAAACAGAGAGAGAGAGAGAGAAAAGAGAAGTGTCTCAATAATAACATCCCCAAAATGTTTTGGCAAATTGAAGAGAAAAGAGAATCTGCTAATCAGGCCCGTGTAAACTTGCTCGCTTTTGTAAATCTTGTTTGTAGCTCCTGATGGTGTTGGAGTGAAAGCAGACAGGCCCAGCTGGTGGAGGCGAGGGAGAGAAAAGCTGAATTTTTAGCAGATCAGGTTTATTTTTAGGCATTTAAGAGTATCTTTAGCTTCCCAATAAATGAGTCCATCAGAAGGCCGTATATGAAATAATCAAAATGTAAAAGTATGGAACAAAAATCTGAGGGCCCCCTGACTACGATGTGTACTGCAGGACCTCTCCGGCCCGGCAGGGATGAGGACAGCCAGCTTCCTGTCCCCTAGCCAGGCTGCCCAACCTTGCCTGCAGGTGGCTGCAGGGGCTCACGGGCCCTAGGCATGCTGTCCTCTAACACCTGCTCTTTCTGCATCCTTGCTCAAGGGCCAGTGAACCTGGACGGAAGGCCAGAGAACAGGGACCTTCTAGGAACTGAGAGCCTGGTTCGTGAGGGACGGGGCTGAGAGCTGCATGAGTGACCGTGGTCTAGAGCTTGCCTGGGAGGGAGCGGACAAGGCTGGGCCATCAGGAATGAGCCTTTCTGGATAGGGAAGAGGGGCGAGTCTCAGAGAATCTTTGGAATCCGAAAAGAATCTGAGGTCCTGAGGTCCTGCCCAGCAGAGGCCCTGAGGCTGATGATCAGAGGTAACCCATTTGCTGGGCCCACATATTGAGTCAGCCCATCTGTTCACGCAGAACTGGGAGGCATATCAGAGCCTCCATTTCTTCTGGAACCTCCTAGGAACACAGCACGGTGCCAGACGCTGGGCAAAGCAAGCTGGCCTGGTCCTCACAGCTTTTTATCTGGTAACACTGACAATCCTTTATACGAGAAATCAATATGTAAGCACATGATGGGCCCTGTGCTGGCTTTGGCAGCAACACCTTTTTTAAACCATGCTTCGCTCCTGCCCCCAAAGCGGGCTCCATGTCTAGGGTAGACGAACAGCCCGACGGTGGCAAGGTAGGAACGTCTGTGACACAAGCCGGCCTCTGTCAAGTGCTGGGGAGGCCAGAACACATCTTGGCAACATTCATCCAAACTTTTCTCTGTGACCTTGGGGCCGGGCACATGGTAGGTGTTTTTGTGACAGGCAGACCCAGTGAGGCGGGCAGGGCGCCGGGTGCCGAGGGTCATCCCTGCCCCACAGATGTGCAAAAAGGGACATGCTGAGAGCTATGTGGGTCCTCCTGCAGAGAGGCCTCGGCCCAGCCATCCAGCCTCACCCCGGGGACCACAGCCACTCCTGGTGAGGCCAGGCTCCATGTTGCTTCCAGGTGGCCCCGGAGGAGACGTGGTGCCCTTGTCCATGCAGTTTGGGCCCTGGGTGTGCACTGCTGCTGAGCAAGTTACGTTCCGTAAATGTGTGCATCAAAACACCAGATGGGTTACAATTACCAGTAATAAAAAGGGAGACATTGTTAGGGTCCCCGTTCCTTCCCAGGGCCTGACCAGAAACTGCTTTCAAGCCTGCCGGCAAGCCCGGGATGGTCAAATTCTTTCCTAAAGTCAGAGACTTAACGAGATTCCCAGGGTCCTGCCCTGTCCTGCTGAGGATTTAAAGGGGATGTTCTGGGTAAGAAGTAACAAACTACCAACTGGATGACTCTGCAGTGGTTTATTGTTTGTTTGCTTTAAATTATCTACTTTCTTGTATGAGCAACAATGTTGAAAATGAGTGGTATTTGCTCTTTGGACAGTCTCAGAGGCGCCCTGCCCAGCCTCTGCCTCTGGTTCCCCACGGGTGACAGGTCTGGGCGCCCTGTCTGCTCCAGGAGCCCTCGTCAGGGGATCAGCAGAGGACCAGAGAGCCCTGCAAGAGAGAACCAATGGAGGTCCCAGGCCACCCCAGAATGCCCCAGAAGCTCCTCCATGCTCTGTGCCTCTGCTCTGGCTGTTCCCTCTGCCCAGCCCTCTTCCCCAGTCCTTGCGTGTCTCCTTGTCACAGATGTCACCTCTTCAGGGAGGTCTTGGACCGCCTGCTCCAAAGTGCCCTGCTTTCCAACCTCTCACCTTCTTTATTTTTTCTGTGCCTGTGCTGTTATCTGAATTGTCCTCTTTGTCATCCACCTCTGTCAATGAGAACGTGGGCTCTGTGACAGCAGTGACCTCTCTCTGTGTCTACTGCTCAGATCAATGGTGAGAACAGGGCCCGACGCCCACAGCAGGAGCCCTGGTAGGTGTCTGCAGAATGAAGAAGAATGAAGGAAAGACTTGCTGCAGACATCAGCCTTGCTGGGCACATGGCTGAGACGGGGAGCTGGGGCTCCTGGCCGCAGGACCCTGGACAGTTATGCAGCTGACAGCCCATACCGTGTCCTCACCCCTGCAGATGCTGATCTAGTTCACTGAGGTATAAGTGTTGGCTGGAGGGTGAGTTTTAAAACTTAGTGTTTTCATTGTGCTTGGCTTCATTCTCCAGTTTTCTGGGTCTCAGAGGCAAGGCCAGAGCTGTGCAGATCTCTCTCCTGCTCCGAGTCTTGGCGGTGGCTGCCAGCCCCTGCTTTCCTGGCCGGCCGCTGCTCGTCTTTCTTCTCTATCCCTTCCCCTAAGGGAGCGTGTTCCCTGCCCGGCATGGCTCGTTCGAGCACCCCAGTTTTCCTTTCTATCTTTCTCCACTTTCAGCCCCTGCCTTTTGTGTGCAGCCCACCCCCGGCCACAGCGGAGGCTTGGAGGGGGCAGGGGTCCCATCCACGAGAGGGGAGGACCCCATGATTTGAGCCGCAGCTGAGGCACCACGAGAACAGCTTCAGGGCAGAAGTGAGGCCCTGGATCGGGCTGGTCCTGCAACAAGCCTCCGCCATGGGCTGGCTTTTCGATTATCCTGGACGGGAAGTTTCCTTCCACGCTGACGGACGCGTATCTCCCCACAGCCTGTGTTCTGTGCAGACATCTTTACCCGTGGACACAGAGCTCAGGTGGTCTTTGGCCATTCCTCAGGGAAGAGGAGCCCCTCCTCCACAGACGTGTGGAGTCATTCAGTGCCCGAGAATTCTGGTGGCCTCGGTCACCCACTTTGGCCGATGGCCTTGATCACATACCCTCGGGGCCTCGCCACACTGTGTGCATGGCAGTAACGATGTCCCTGAGAACCATGTGGGCAGCCAAGGAAAGAGGGTCCAGGGACCCCATGACAACAGAAGGGTGTGTGTGGGCCGGTGTGAGGAGGAGTTGGGGCCCACTGAGCCCTCTGGCCCGGGAGCCTTCCCCTGCTGCACCCCACTGCATTTGTCAGCCGGGTTATCAAAGTGGCCCCGGGGGAGGCAAGTGTGACAGAGATGCCAACAATTAGGTTTGTAAGCTCCCTGTGTCAATTTGCTCTGAAAGCAGTGAGTACATCTTTGTCAGGGTAGGCCTCATCTTCACACTCCGAAGCTGTGGAGGGTAAGCATTTTAAGCCGCAAATATCGTTATTCATAATAGGTTGGCAAATATTTTCAGATTAAGCTAAGTGCCAAACTCTGGAATTATGACAGTGAATCCTTCAGCTTTCCGTGATCATTCTTCTTGCCCTGGTCTTAGGCTGGGAGGCCCCCAGAGCAGGCGCTGTCCTTAGGGGCTGTGCAGTCTGACCTCCCCACCCCCGTAGCAGGAATCTCCTCACCCTCTTCCTCCCCTGGACGGCGTCTGTGTGTGCTCTCGGACACCTCTCGGGAAGGGCCATTCATACCTTCAAAGGCAGAATGCATTCCACAGCTGGCCTGTTCTAACTCTCAGAAGATGCTTCGGGTTACGTAACCCAACCTACAGATCTTGTGTTTAACTATACCGATGGCATGCGTCTGTGTGTCACCAAAACCCCTCCTCACGTGTTTGCCAGGATTCAGAAGAGAAGAAAGGGTGACCCCTGCTCATGAGAAGCTCATCTCCATTATTGTGGAAGTAGACAGAGCACACACGGCTCTTGGGTCAGACAAAAGCGGGGAACAGAAGGGCTGGGAGAGTTCAGGGGAAAGAAGCGGGGACGCTGAGGCTGGCCACGAAGGATGGACACAGCATGGATCTGCAGAGTCGGGGGGATGGGGGGTGGCTTGCAACCGCAGGACCCTCCCCACAGAGGAGGACAGCCAGGGCAGAGTGCTTGCGCGGCAACATAGGTTGTGGGGAGACGGTTGGGGTAAACGTATTGAACTAAGAGCCCGTGAAGGCAAGGCCTTACCACAGTAATCCACTGCTGCTCTCTTCTGGGGGTGCCTCTGCGCAGCTCCCCACCGTCCCGCTGCCTTCCACCTCTTGGGCCTCTCCCTGACCAGACCTCCGATGTGGGGCATGCTCCAGGGCAGGAGCCTCCACAACAGAACGCCACCCCCACCTGCTACCCTCCATGGACCCCAGCCCAGAGCAGACTCTGTCTTCCCTAGGGCTCCAGCTGAGACCTGGGAGACATTCCTGATGCCCCTTCTCTTCTGTCCCCGCATGCAAACACTGTCATCAAGTGGGTCCATCGGTACAGCATGTGTCCCATACCCTGTCTGCCCCCCTCCCCACCTGGCTGTCACTCTGCTCCATCGTTCGTGGAGTTGGAACCCCAGTTAGCTTCCTGTCTTAGCTCAGGCTGCCATACAAACAGACCGCAGAGTGGCCGGCTTAAGCAACAGGCATGTATTTTCTCACGGTTCTGGAGGCTGGAAGCTGCAGACGAGGGTGCTAGCATGGTCGGGCTGTGGTGAGAGCTCTCTTCCTGGTTCACACTCTGCCTTCTCCCTGTCCTCAGACGGCAGAGGGAGGCAGAGGGAGGCAGAGGGAGGGCCAGCACAGTGGCGTTTCTTCTGATAAGGGCACTAATCCCATCATGAGGGGCCCAACCTTGTGACCTCATCGAATCCCAATCACCTCCCAAGGGCCCCACCTCCTAATACCATCACCTTGGGCATTAGGGCTTCCACATATGAATTGGGGTGAGAGGAGGTACAGACAATCATTCAGGTCCTGACACCTCCCCCCAACCTCCTTTACTCCCCCAGTCCCTGCTCCTCACATGGGGCCCTGTTGCAAAGTCAATCTGATCAGCTTTCTTGCAGGCCCCAACCTGCCCCCACAACCCGCCTAGTGGCCTGCTGTAGCATCTAGAACAAAGCCCCATGACCTAGTGGGCCCAGAAGGCCCTGCAGGCCCAGCCTGCCCCCTGCCCCACCCCAGCTGCTCCCGTCTCCCCTTTACCCTCAGGACGTGGAGGCACAGAGTGTTTAAGGGACTTGCCATAGTCATGCAGCTGCGGTAACAGAAATGCTGAAAACATGAATGTTGGGGCCCTGATTTTTCCTGCCCTCCCTCGTTCCCCAGTCCCTAACTCCCAAGCCATGACAGCCAGCCCTTGACCCCATTACTCACGCATGGCCTCTGCAGGCTTACTGCCCTGCCTCCCCAGCCAGCTTCTACTTCTTCTGGGCACTTCCCCTACCTCTTTCCCCACCATCGAAAGCTCTCTCCTGTGTCCACTTCCTTTAGGACCATATGACACAGGCACCTAATCAAATAAATAAACACTCTGGGCTAATGGGCTGTTAGGAGCGAGTGGGTGACTGGGCTACCCCACCAGGTCACTCTTGTCTTTAACTGGGACTGTGGGGGTTACTTGGTCTTAGTGAAGGACTAGAACAATGGTGGGGTTTGGGGTAATTCATCAGACCCAACTGAGTGGTGGTATGTGATCAAAGGGTATTCCGCTGGCAAATCCTTGTAGTCTAAAGTCGATCTTGGTTACTTAAAGCAAAATAATGAAAGGAGACCTTCTTTGCCCTTAAATGAAAGTATATACTAGGAAAGATGGTCTAATGAGAGGGCTGGGCTTTGTCTCAATACACCCAAGTCCCCAGTGAGGCTCTGAGAGGCAGGGCCGAGCAGCAGAGCAGCCCCTCTGGCGGGACACCTTGAAGTCTAGACCTGGAGGGAATTGACTGCGTTGCAGGCAGGCACCTGTCGGGAGGGAACGGGTGGGGAAAACCAGGCAGGCGGGGGTAAAACTGGCCTAGTTAATGACTCAGCGCAGCAACTAGCTGTGTGACTGTGGGAAGTCGTCTCCCCATCTCAGCTTCATTTTCACCTCTGACAAAGAGTGAGGGGTGGCTGCCGGAGGAGACTTCCTGTCCATGCTCAAGGACTCCCGAAGAGCGACCCCCCAGATCTTACAAACTAGCTAAGTAAGCCTGCCCTTGAGGGTGTTCTGTAACAGGTGCACAGTGGAACAGGAACCGCAGGGCTCTGGGTGAAAGGACTTTTCAGCCACTTGTTTGGCAGCACAGCATAAAAATGAAAGAGGAGGCCAGTTGGGAGGGGCATGGCTAGCCCTGGGGCACAGAGGAGGGCAGCCCCAGAGCCCATGTGGCTCTGTGAAGTCTGCAGTCGCCTTAGCTCTCATGCCCAGGACTATTTCCAGTATCAGTGATGCCCATGGATGTGCATCAGAAGCAGTTAAACGTCCTGTTACCTGGAAGTCTCCTTGCTCGAAAAGCAAAGATGAAGGTCTGGCTTCTCAGGCAAGTCTGTGTCCAGAAGAAAGCATACTGGCCACACAGAGGAGAGGATCCTGGTTTGTGAGATGGTTATTTTCTTGCTACCCAAGGGGAACTTAACCCTGTGCAAATAAACCCTGGGCTCACGTGTGGGGTGCTGAGTATGAGGGGGTTAGTCACATGGAATGACTGGGGTGCCTGCAGGAGGAAGAGCAAGCACCCCAATCCCACCTAGGTGCTGAGCTCAGAACCTACAGGCGCAGCAGAGGAAGCCAGCCGGGGAGGAGCCAAGAGGACACAGCCATGGGTGCAATCTTGGGTCAAAAGGTGGAGGACACCAGAGTGTCCTGAGCACAGAAGCTGGCAGGGACTGCCATGGAGTGGGTGTGGGAAGAAAGATGGGGGCCTGTGACTACCTCAGTTCCCCGCAGTCCTCTCAGAGTGACGACCTCAGCAGGTGGCTAGGCTCCAGGAAAAGGAACATGGAGGATGGGGAGGGGCAGGGGGCCTGGGATGGAGGTGTAGATAAGAAGGCAGCCATTGGTGGGGCTGAAGGGACCCTGGATTGCCCCTCAGAGGGGGTCTGTAGGTCCCCCTACAATGGGCCAAGGTGATGCCAACATACTATCCCCTAGAAAGAACCCCCAGCAGGTGGGAAAGAGAAGTTCAGCATCAAGTGGCTGAAGGCCGTACTTGGTAAAATGCAGTAATTTTACTTCTTACATCAGTGAAACGCAGTGCCACAGAGAAGTGCCCACAGACATAAAGCTCACAGCCCAGAGCTGGCAAAATCACAGTAAATGGTGGCCATGATTACTGTCTCCAATTTCAAGTACTGATTCAACTTAAAAAGAAATGTTCCATTTTCTTAAGACTTATTTTTTTTTTTAAGTTTACTTATTTTGAGACAGAGAGAGTGCACATGTGCAGGCACACACAAACAAGGGAGGGGCAGAGAGAGGGGAAGAGAGAGAATCCCAAGCAGGCTCCATGCTGTCAGCACAGAGCCAGACACGGGGCTCAGACTCACAAGCAGTAGATCATGACCTGAGCCGAGATCAAGAGTCAGACGCTCAACCGACTGAGCCACCCAGGCGCCCTGAGACTTATTTGTTTAGAGCAGTTCTAGGTTTACGACAAAAGTGAATGAAGGTGCAGAGATTTCCCATTTACCCCACCCCCACCCCCCCATCCCAACACTTGCACAGTCTCCCTCCTTATCAACACCCCCCACCAGAGTGGTGCATTTGATACTAGTAATGAACCTGCACTGACACATCATCATAGTTTCTGGCTCACTCTGGGTGCTGCACACTCAATAGGTTCTGACAAGCGTATAAGGACCTGCCTCTATTATTATGGTGTCTCACAAGGCATGTCTACTGTCCTCAAAATCCCCTGTGCTCCATGTAGTAATCCCTCCTTTACCTCCCTTTTAAAAATCACTTTTTGAAAGACCCCAACCTTCACTTAACACTCATGTTTTTTAAATGTTGAATTACTTGAGAGAGAGAGAAGAGAGAGAGGGAAAGAGAAAATGAGTGGGGGAGGGGCAGAGAGAGAGAGAGAGAGAGAGAAAGAGAGAGGGAGAGAGAGAATCACAAGCAGAATCACGTGGGGCTCAAACTCATGACCTGTGAGATCATAACCGGAGCCGAGATCAAGAGTAGGACGCTTAACCAACTGAGACACCCAGGTGCTCCTTAACATGCATTGTTTTGACTGTTAAGGATTGAGGAACTACCAGGAACCAGGTAGGAGGATTTTGAGTACATGGTTAGAACCATTTAATCAGAGAAGCTGCTGGTCTTTCACAAATGTCTCTCTCTCCCTCTGTCTCTCCTCCAGCAGACCTCACAGGGTCCCTGATTGCATAGAACTAGGAAACCTGGTGAATGGCAAGCTTCCTAGAAATTCCTCAGAAGAAAAGTCTCTGCTGCTCCACAACCCCGTGGCTCAGGCAGCTTGGAGAGCATGCAGGGGCCTCCTTAGCCCCGTAGCCACAGTGACACAGTGCAAGGGAAGCAGAAACCCTCGGAGTCCACATACACACAAATCACTCAAACTTCGTTTTCTTGCCGACACCAGAATTTCTCTCTGCCCAGCGTGGCAGCATCTTGGTCTGACTCTAGCATGTTTTAAACTTCCATCAATAAAACGGAGATGGGATGCAAATCGTCTATGAAGTGGGGTTGAAAATCCTGACAGAGACCAAGGATTTCATGAAATTGATGAAAATAGTGTTGGAGAGTTTCTGGGATCATGTGGAAAGCCCTGCGCCTCTGGCCAAGTTAGATCAGATAAGGATCAAAAGAAAGAAAATCGACAAAAATGTTGACGTGATAGGAGTTCAAAGGAGGATGATTCGAATATCAAATACTTGGAGCCTCACATGGTTTTAGAAGAATGATATTTTTGTGATCACCCTGTGGAAGTTGTAAGTAAAGGATGCCAGAGCATGCCATGTACTTTTGGCAGAAAACCACTCTCCCCCTAAAAATAAGACAGTCATAAATAATATAAAAGTTATAAATTAAATGTTATGAAATAAATAAAATAAAATAAAATATAAAAGCTATAAATAAAAAAATAGTCGATCCATCCTTTGTCCTAAGATTTAGAGCATAGCGGTCATATTAACCTAGAATTTAGTTTAGTAAAATATTGAAAACAAACTTCTTGTCAATAGTTGATAAGTTCAATTTTGTAGACAATAACCAAATCATATTTGTACCCATTTTAAGTGGATTCTGTTTGGGGCTTTTTGTTCTAAGAGCACAAAGATGTCCTAAGGAGTCAAATGTATTGTTTGTTTTAGTTTTTGATTTTAATGAAACTGATAATTCATGACTGATAAGATTGGTAATTATAATTATTAATGTATTTATTTCTAACTTTTATTTTGAGATGATCTCAAACTTACATAAAAGTTGCAGAAATAGAAAGAAGATTCCTGTATATCTATCCCTCAGATTCTCCAAATGTTTCATGTTACTATACTTTGTCTTATCATTTTCTTAATTGACAGGTAGAAATATAGATGTATAATTTCTTTCCTGAAACACTTGGGAATAAGTTGCAGATGCACTTCGCTTTTTTTCTTAAGTATTTCTGTGTATATTTTCTAAAAACAAAAACATTGTTTTATATAACCACAGTTGAATTATCAAAATCAGGAAATAACCACTGATATAATAGTGTTGTCTAATCTACAGATATTGTTCAAATTTCACCATAAGTTGCTCTTTTGACCCTGTGAGAACCTACTTCACACAGGCAACTTGGCTGATGTCTTGGGAGAAGTTCCAAGGAGATGGAAATCCATTCATGTATTCTCCCATCCAACCAACCAACCAACCAACATTTACTGACCCCTTGCCATGTGCCAGGGACTATGCAGGGGCTGGAAACCAGAAAGAAATCCTACATAGATGCTTAGAAATGACTTTATTAAACTAAGAATCTAAATGTCATGAATAAGATAGCACCTCAGTACCCTCTGTCACAATACAGCCTGAAAAGTACAATCGTGCTCCGTTATAACATTAGGCCAAATGGACCTGGTAAACAGCAAGTGGCAAGCATTGGATGTCCTAGTAAGAAAACACTTGCATGCCAAGGGTAGAAAGGGAACCCTAGAAATATTCAGGGGATGCCATGTTGATGAGGTTTTTAGAGGTCTCACTGGCCTGGGACATGGCAGGATTGTTGTATCATCTCCTACTAAGAAAGAAGCACAGTACTTGGTTTACCCCTGGGACTCTAGGAACAGCACACTTGGTAATATTTCTCCAGATTCATTACTCAGATGACTTGGAAGACTACCAGTTTTGAGGGAGTCCAGAGCAAGAGAGGGCTCTACAGCAATCTGCTCTTCTGCTCAGGTTGTATGACTGGAGGAACCAATGGTGATAGACTCAGTATCCTCTATGATGGAGAAGGGTTCCATGTTGAGTCTCTGGCAAGCCCCAGTGGGAGAGTCACAGTGTAGACCTTCAGCATTCTGGAGTAAGACCATTCCTTCTGCTGCAGAGAACTACTCATACTTTAAGAACCAGCTCCTGTTGTGCAACTGGGTCTGGTAGAGACTTAGTGCCTACTAATCAGAGAGCAGTGACTGTGCTGTTGGACTAACCATAATGAGTTGGGCATTGTCAGACTCAACAAGTCATTGATTGGAAGGGCACAATAGTGATCCATCATGCAATGAATATTGTGTATTCAGGATCAGGTCCACTCAAGGAAGTCCAATAGAAACATGTAAATTATGTGAACAGGTGGCTTAGACCCTTAGATCATCTGTCTCTGATGCAATGACACTTCTCCTTTAGCTCACACTTAGAGCCAGTTATGGTCTGAATGCTTGTGTTCCCCCCAAGTTCATACATTGAATTCCTAACACTAAACGTGGTGGTATTAGTAATGGGGACTTTGGGAGGCCATGAGGATACAGCCCTCATAAGTGGGACTAGTCCTCTTATAAAAGAGACCCCAGAGAGCTCCCTAGCCCTTTCTACCACATAAGGACACAGGGAGAAGTTGGCACTCTGCAACCCAGAAGAAGACGGTCACAGGACACCGAACCTGCTGGTGCCATGATCTTGGACTTCCCAGACTCCAGAACTGTGAGAAATAGATGTTTATTGTTTATAAGCTACCTGGTTCCTTATGTTCTGTTATAGCAGCCCAAAAGGACTAAGATATGACCTTCTGGGCTTATGGTGGGGTGGTAAGAAGCCTTACGAATGACATATATAGTCGATTAACACATAATTTGTATGTTATATATAGTATATACTATGTTCTTACAATAAAGTAAGAACATATGTGCCTATGTCCCCCTGACTCAGGAGGAGAAAACTTGGATCTGGCTTACAGACAGACTGGTTCAACATGTGGATGTTAAGTAAAAAACTATTGCCCTCAGGCTGGGACAAGGATAGCCCTCACTTTGTGTGAAAAATGTATTGATAGTGAAGAAAAATGTTAACTATAATATTTAAAGGGTCAAAATTAATGTAAAAAATCCATGATGAGTAAAATACCAAAAACCTTTTTTTTTTTTTTTTTTTTGAGAGACAGAGGGAGAGAAACAGCACATACGCTTGAGCGAGCACAGGAGGAACAGAGGGAGAGGGCGAGAGAGAAAATCTTAAGCAAGATCCATACCCAGGGCAGAGCCCAATGAGGGGCTCGATCTCACGACTATAAGATCATGACCTGAGCTGAAACTGAGAGTGGGACACTTAACTGACTGAGCCACCTAGGCGCCTCCCAAAATACCAAAATTTGAAATAAACAGAGGATCAGTAACAGTACTGTCCTGGGCTATATTGGAGCTTGAGGCAAAAGGAAAAATCAGTGATACTAATCTATGGAAATGGGCACCAGTGTACCAATCTTTGGCCTTATTTTAAGGCTCCACCCATCCCAGAAAGCATCTTGTGCAGAGGAAGCACTCAGCATCTAGGAAGATAAGGTGATTCACTCTATGGATCCGTTATCAGCCAACCCACTGTTTGGACAATAAATAATTTCATGAATGGCATGGCCACGGTGGCAAAGATCAGGCTATATGTGGGCCTAACATCATGTGTTTCCTTTTAGTAAGGGTGATCTGGCTACTGCCACTGCTGACTCTTACCTGCCCGCAACATAAACCAATACTGGGTGCTCAGTATGACACGATTTGTTAAGGAGACCAGGACACTGGTGAGAAGTTAATTATGTCAGATTCTTTCTGGCATAGGGGAGACAGTGATTAGTCCTTGCCAGAGTCAACACTTATTCTAGATATGGATTTCCTTCCCTGCCATAGTGCCTTCACCAGCATAACCATCCAAGGACTTACAGATGCCTGGTTTATTGGCATGGGATTCAAACATTGCCTCAGGCCTAGGGATCTGTTTTACAGTAAAGGGAGTAGACAATGGACTCATGACCAAAAGATTCATCCAGAAACAGTTGGCCCAATAGAAAGTCAGAATGGCCTATCGCAAGGCTGTGAAGGGGAAAACCTGGGACAGCACCCTGTGTAGGTGGGGTGCTATCCTTTAGCATAGGTGCCAAACTCCATGTTGCTCCTATGTTCCCAATAGCTGAAATCCATGAGTCGGGAACCAAGGGGTGGGGTTAGAGTGGCTTCTCTTACCATCACTCTCAGTGACTGACTTGAGAAATCTGTGCTTCTTTTCCCCTCAACCTTGGGTTGTGCTCTGGCAAATAAGCAGTCTTGGTTCTTGGTGAGGGAAGAGGGAGTGGAGGGCAGTCTCTCCCACTAGGGGACATAGCAAATGTCACTGAATTTAAAGCATAACTACCACCTGGTCACCCTGGGTTTCTCATGTAAGTGGGCCAGAGGCAAAAACAAAAGGGGTGGGCAGGCAGAAGCTAGGACAACTAGATTTCCACATGTAAAAAACTGAAGAGGGACACTCTACCTCACACCATTCATAAAAATCAACTCAAAATGGATCAATGACCTGCATGTAAGAGCTAAAACCATAAACATCTCAAAAGAAAACATAGGGGTAAATCTTCATGACCTTGGATATGGCAATGGGTTCTTAGATTATGACACCAAAGCCATGAGCAGCACAAGGAAAAATAAATCAGACTTCATCAAAATTTAAAACGTGTGCATCAAAGGACATTCTCAAGAAAGTGAAAAAATAATCTAGGGAATGGAAAAGATATTTGCAAATCATACGTCTAATAAGAGTTTAATATCCAGAATATAGTGGGCTCTTGAACAATGCAGGACTTGGGGCGCTGACCTCCACACAGTGGAAAATCCATGTATAATTTGTGACTCCCCCAGAACTTAACTACTAGTAGCCTACTGTTGACGGGAAGCCTTACCAATGACATATACAGTCAATTAACACATAAATTGTATGTTATATATATTATATACTATGTTCTTACAAAAAAGTAGGCTAGAGAAAAGAAAACAATATTAAGAAAGTTATAAGGAAGAGAAACTACATTCATAGTACTGTACTGTATTTATCAAAAACAAAAAAATCCACAAGGAAGTGGACCCACACAGTTCAAAAGTGTGTTTTCTTTGCTTTTTTTTTCAAGTTTATTTATTTTCAGGGAAAGTGTGTATACATGAGTGGGGGGAGGGGCAGAGAGAGGGAGAGTGAGGATCCCAAGCAGGCTCTGCACTGTCAGTGCAGAGCCCAACACAGGGCTTGACCTCACAAACAGTGAGATCATGACCTGAGCCAAAACCAAGACTCCGGCGCTTAATGGACTGAGCTTCCCAGGAAGCCCCAAAACTGTGTTCTCAAGGGTCAACTGTATATAAAGAACCCCTACAACTCAACAACAGAAAGACAAACAACTCAGTTGAAAAACAGGCAAAGAACTTAATAGATATGTCTCTAAATGAGACCTACAAACGCCCAAAAAGCACACGAAAGTTGTCCAACACCACCAGTCATGAAAGAAATGCAAACCATAACAAGATACTGCTTGACCCCCATTGGAAACGCTACTAGAAAAGAAAAGAACAAGTGTTGGTGAGGATGTGGAGACTTTAGACCCCTTGTGGTGGGAATGTAGAATGACACAGTGGCTGTGGGAAACAGCAGTATGGTGGTTCCTCAAAAAATTAAAATTAGAGTCACCAGCGATTCCATTCCCAGGTATATATCCAAAAGAACTGAAAACAGGGACTCAAACAAATACTTGGAAGCCAATGTTCTCTGCAGCACAATTTACAATAGCCAAAAGGTGGGAACAACAGAAGGGTCCCTCAACAGATACGTGAATAAACAAAATGTAGGGCAGACATACAATGGGATATTATTCAACCATAAAAGGGAATGAAATTCTAATACATGCTACCACATAGATGAACCTTGAAAGCACTATGCTGAGTAAAGTAAGCCAGGAAGTAGATTAGGCTACCAGGGGCTGGGAGAGGGGGAATAAGGAATTATTGCTTAATGGGTACAGAGTTTCTGTTTGGGCGATAAAAAAAAAAGTTCTGGAAATAGAGAGTAGTGATGGTTGTACAATATTGTGAACATAATTAATACCACTGGATTGTATATTTAAAAATAAGTTTGGGGGGCACCTGGGTGGCTCGGTTCAGCATCTGACTCTTGATTATGGCTCAGGTCATGATACCAGGGTTGTGGGATCCAGCCCCGTGTAGGGCTTCTCGCTGGGAGTGGAACCTGCTTAAGAGCCTCTTTCTCCTTCTGTCCCTGTTGTGCATGTGCACTCTCTCTCTCAAAAAAAGCAAATGTTCTGCTGTATTTACTACCACAACAATAAAAGGTAGTGATTATGATGGATGGGAAGTCAAGTCCTGATTATTATGAAGGACAGAGGTGTTGCTTCACAGTGAGGGAGGGCCAGGTATGTCTCATCTCAGGGGATTCACATAGGCACCTCTTGGTGAATGTGTGTCCCGTAGTAAAGATAAATGGGCAATTGTAGCAACCATGGGCTAAAAAGAGCAACTAAGGACCTAGGATGCTCCGGGGTCGAGGTCTGGTCACCTCGCCTGGCATATAATTTAGACAAGTTCAAGTGCTGGCCAAGAGAGTGGAAATCTAGAATGGTTGGTATTAGTATGCGAGATGATGAATATCAACTGTGGCTCCAGGGCCATCTACAGGAGGGATTTCGGCTGGTCTCTGCCTTGAGGATGTGGCGACAGATTGGATTTAATGCGGGTGTGAGTGGACCTGAGGGGGACAAAGGTGGACTGTATCAGACATGCCTTATGCACTGCCTGTCCCATATCCCCTTGGCCTCAAGTCTGCAGCCAGCTGTGGTTGTGGTGAACGATTTCACGCAAGCCTCAGCTTACCTTGCCCTGATCGCACCTTGCCTTAAGTGCGTTTTTTGCTTGTGGCCCCAGGGTTTCTCTAATGCCGTGGCATGGGATGGCAGAAAGAGCCCTTTCAGCATGCACCATACACGATACACATGCAGCCTGGAAGTGCAGGAGATTAACATTCATGGGAACCCTGGGCAGGGGATGGGGTTTGGGAGGTGGGGGGAGGCAGAGAATTCTGGGAGGCCTTTTGCACGCTGCTCAGAAGTCTGCACAGGGCTGAGCCCTGGCTGCCTACAGCAATGACCCGCCAGCCTTGATAATGCATCCTTGCATCCACTTTCTCTCCTCCCCTTTTGCCACTTTCTCCCCTTCCTTTTCCCCATTCCTGGGATAGCTTCTCAAAGAAGCCATCCTTGTTTCAGGACTTTTCTCAGGCTCTGCTTTTAGGGAAGGACCTAGGTTAAGACAGTGTCTCCCAATTCCAACTTCCCCTGGAAAAGCACTAAAGTAGACAAGTGGAATTTCTGTCTGTGTCAGGCTAAAAAGGATATGAACACAAAGTACTTAAGATGCTTGTTTATCACACAGACCTGGGTTCTGTAGCCTGCAGCCAGTCAGGAAATTCTATGTAATCACAAGGTGTACAAATTTATCAAAATGGGCATATAGAGAGTAACTCCATCGTAGCAAAATGGTGAAGATATAAGTCGTTGTTGCTGTCACAGTTCCCACAAGTGAAAGGCTTCGTCCGTTGGATTAAAGTCCGGAGCTTCTTGAGCGGTCTGCAGCGCCAGTGGTTTCTGGATTTCCTGATCTCTAGCTCCCCCTCGTGGTATCTTCAATTCATGTTCTGAGCTTAGCTGTGAAGCCTAAAACTTGGCTTCCACAAAAACTATGATTAGTGGAAATTTGTTGCAGGAGAGACTTCTTTTATTGCTGTTTCTCCAAGGAGTTTGTTCCTCCAGCAAATAACTGTTGAGTGTCCATGTGGTCTGTAGAGCACGAGATATCAGTTGAAAATGTACCACCTTTCCACAGATGAACAGTGAAGGAGGGTGTTAAACCCGTGTCCAAACAGGTGTGTGCAGGGGAGACAGATGCCACTGTTTGCTTCAATCCCAAATCAGAATTCATCATCCAACCTGGCTCCAGAACAGATATGGGGAGCATATGCTCTCTTTATAGTTTGCCCACAATCTATTTTAGTGCATCAGTGCAGGGTGATGTGAACTGTCCTAAATGTCTTATAAAATAAAAAGACAACTTTGCCTTAATCGAGGCTTAGCAGCTTTAAATTTAGTTGGGTTAAGACTTTAGCACACTCCAGTGGGGCTGATTCTCATACACTTTGGGTAATTCGTATGCATGAGAAGACATTATCATTTTTGGTGCAGTTCTGAAAGGAAGTATTAAGGGCGAGAATTTGATTTTAAGTGATGGGAAGAAAAAAAAGGTGTGAATTTAGCTCCAGACTCTGCAGAGGATGAAAGATGTTATATTTCTGTTTGAGACGTTGCAAATCATTCCAGAATGCCCTCTGAACTTCTCGCTCAGTCCACCTGTCCACAAAATGGCTGGGATTCATTCAATTGTGCTACCTCTCTGATAAACAGTCTTTTGATAATAGACAATCTTAAAAAAAAAAAAAAACCCTAAAATCACTGCATGGACAGCAAATTGTTCTGCAAAGTGATGGTGTTTATATAATACACCAAAAGACCTTTTTAAAAAGTACTCAAGATTTGTCAATTTTCTCAAGATGATATTTTCTTTGTTTTAATAAAATCAGCGGTCTTGTGGGCATGTATGTATATTTATGTATAGCTAGAATTAAAAAATTGCCATTTAAAAACCCATAAAAATTGACTAGGATACTTGTGACTTCTAAGAGGAAGGGGGTGTTGCATATTTCATTATGGGAATACAATAAACTGTTACGTATAACAGCTGTCCTTCACTTAGAAGAAAGGTAGGCAGCAATACTAAAAATGTGACCATGTGAAAGGCAAGGTGTTAGTTTGGAGCTTTAGACCCCCAACTGCTGATACATGGCATGGATCTACATGGCTATGGACAGGGTAGTCCAGGAAGAGAGTGGGAACACACTGAGGCCGGTCCATCGGGAAGAGGGCAGCAAGATGGGGAGAGCCTGGCTGGGCCCCAGAAACTTTCAAGAACCGGGGTGTCTCGGTATTCTCTCTCAGGCTATTTGATGGTTGATGCTGTCACATCTATCCCTCTCTGGTTACTATAAACCTTAAAGTCTGGGACACCAACATTTTGTGTTGGAGACACTTTGAGAAGGTCCTGGGAAGATCTGAAGTTCGCATTCATTCAGGCCAGGCAGGCTGAGTAGAGAGAGTCTTCTGAAGCAGAAGCTGAGACAGAGGGCTGAAAGAGGAACCAGAAAGACACAGGCTCCTGGGGCTCCCCCTGTTTTCCCCACCTCTCTCTGGCAATCTTTAGGATTCTGTGTTGACATTCCACTGTAAGTGGACTGACAACTTCAATAACTTTTGTTTATTAACATGAATAATGACTTCCATTAAACCTGAAATACTTGGAGACACCAACAAGGCTGATAACTATGAAATAATAATTATTTTAAAAATTTTCTTTAATGTTTATTTTTGAGAGAGTGAGACAGAGTGTGAGTGAGGGAGGGGCAGAGACACAAAATCCGAAGCAGGCTCCAGGCTCTGAACTGTCAGCACAGAGCCTGATGCGGGGCTTGAACTCACGGACCGCGAGACCATGACTTGAGCTTAACTGACTGAGCCACCCAGGCGCCCCTAAACAATAATTATTAGTGATAATCACTAGTGAATGCCAAGTACATACTAGTCATCTTTTAGGTGGCGAAGAAACAGGGGTAAATAAGGCATAGTAAGTTCCTCTCCTGTGGATCTCACATTCCAGGAGGGAGAGTGTCGGGCAAATGAGGGGTGTCCCATGCTCTCAAGAGTCTATCTTATCCAGGCTGTTTTTCTACTGAAAGGTTTGGCTTGCAGTCACCTCATTCCAAAGCATGGGTCATTGCAGATTTCTGATTCCCGACCAAGGTGGACAGACTCCTCTAGCTCAGGCCTTGGTGTCCTTCCTGGATCCCCTGACAGCACTACCTACAGTCCCCTCTATAGCATCGCAACACTAAGTGCCATCCATTTGTCTCCTTGTGTCTTCCCTCTCCAGGACCTCAGGGACCCATGATGAAGAATCGCATCTCTCTTGACTACTGCTCTATTCCCCCATCTGGAAAGGGGGCTGGCACCGACAGAGCGCTGAGTCCATGTTGGCAGATGGTTGGTTTGGCTGCGACATGGGATACCATTAACAGTAACTGGCCACTGAATTTGCATTGACTAGAAAGAACATAAGAAATGGTGGCTTTACTATGACCCAGCAATAGCACTGCTAGGAATTTATCCAAGGGATACAGGAGTACTGATGCAT